>NC_133368.1:42453789-42503489 GCF_049309525.1 Garra rufa | reverse complement strand
GTAATAGCTGGCTTCCTAACAACAAAAGCGACTAAATAAAAAACGTGGACAAACCATTCTTGTTGCGAGTGCCGCATGCTGTATATGAGCAGTCATTTATTCCGTCATCTCCCGGGTGCTGATAGCGCTCGTGTGCAGGTGAGACCTGAACAGCACACATTGCTATCTGGATTTAAACTAAACTCATTTAAGCTTTGCCAGTTTCAAAATTTAAGAGCCATAAGACGCAAACCC
This sequence comes from Garra rufa, assembly GCF_049309525.1. NCBI lineage: Eukaryota > Metazoa > Chordata > Actinopteri > Cypriniformes > Cyprinidae > Garra > Garra rufa. The sequence continues at coordinate 42,503,255 of NC_133368.1, read as the reverse complement.
GCGCGCGCAGTGAGAAGTGAGAAGATCTGTGTGTGCGCTCATCCGAAGAGTGCAAACCCGCGCCTCAGAACGCGCGCAAATATTACTCCCGCAGAAATATATGTTATTTCCTATACCCCCGCGGGAAAACAGGTCTCTACTTCATCTCTTGGCTGCATGAAACAAACCCTCGCGCTAATGTAAGGTACGATCAGAGTAATAGTAGTAACGAACTCGCGCGTAATGTATGACACTCTTGTATATTGGAGTCTAGGCACGCATACGTCCGCTATTGGTTCACAAACTATTCATGCTTTCGGGGCTCTGATCCATAGTATTTTTTGCGTGAAATTTTAAAGTATTTTCATAGTTGTCAAAATGAATGTCCTGTGAGTGTTTTATAATGAATGCTCACCCATAAAGGTGAATCTTGTAAGGGTCAGTGGTGTTTATGCACATATGAGGACCAGCATCAACAGATTTAGAATGTATTTGCTGTATTTTTCATTTGTATGTTTATTTTATAATAGATACAAACAGAAGATATTCCGTCAGCCCAGTTCACAAGGACAGGTTTAGTGAGTGGTCTTTTGGCATTTCCCTGTTGTTCTGTTTGGCAGGTTCACTTAAAAAATACTCTGAAGTTGTAAAGAATCTCTGAATTAAAGAATTCAGGAGATTTAAATCTGTATATATGTTAAAAAGTTAGAACTGAGCAGAGGGTTTGCTTTTGAATTCAAAAGTATAGTTTTAATTTATTTTTTATTTTTTATTTTTTTTTATATATATATATATATATATATATATATATATATATATATATATATATATATATATATATATATATATATAACATGCATTAGAAGAATAAAAAGGCAAAACAAATGTTTTGGTTAATAAAAAAAGTTTAAAAATAAACACCTTTAGAGGAAATGTCAGGCAGGGGGGGGCCTTGCAAAATTGACCCGGCCGGGAAAACTAATGTTAGACCTACCTAAAAAAAAAAACCGAAAAATCAGTTTATTTTATTGTATCTTTACTCTATTGTATTTATTTGTGCTGTTGCTTCTAGTTAGATTATTCATATTTCTTTACTTTCAATTTTTTTCCCCTAAACATAGCACATGTACCGAAGCGTACCGAAACCGTGACTCTAAAACCGTCATACAAACCGAACCGTGAGTAAGTTGAACCGTTGCACCCCTAAATTGTTATACATCAAACTATTTTATTTATTTATTTGTTTATCTTTTTATTTATCTGTTGATTATTTCTTTGAATTAACCAAATATATATATATATATATATATATATATTTTTTTTTTTTTTTTATCTTGAATAAACTATAAAACTATTTATTAATTACTGTTTATTTATTATATATAATTTATATATTATATATTTAGATGTTATTTATTTATTATAATGATTATTTTTATTTTTAAGCATTTAAATTAAATATTTAATGTGTTTAAATGGTCATTACTATAAAAAATCAGTTATAATTAAACATTATATTATATTAAATTATATTATAAATTTAATAATAAAATCCATTTAAATTACATTTCAATTCTGAATTTTTAATATATATTTAATACAATTTTCTGGGGGAAAATATCTTTCCCATTGATATACATTAATTGAATTTAATTAACCAAGTATATATATATATATATATATATATATATATATATATATATATATATAATTATAATATATATAGCATTGCATTTTTTATTACTTTTTTTATCTTGAATTCTAAGTAATATTTAAATTCTGGATTTTTCATTCATATTTCATAACATTTTCTGGGTGAAAAATGATCATCTTTCTCATGGATATACATAATTAGTGTATAGATTGAAGGTTATGATAACAAATGTAGATGTTTTGAATATATGCAATAAATCACATAAAAAAAGTACTTTACATTGATTTTTACAATGCATTAAACAAGAAACAGTCAGAAATGAACTTTTCATTAAGATAAAATATTTCCCCTTTGGAATTGATTTCCTGGGACTTTTTTAACATTTGTGTTGTTGTTGTTGTTTTTTTGTTTCATGTCAAATACTTCAATCAATTACAGTATAATTTTTTTTAACATCAACAAAAGGCATCTTTACATTGTAAAGGTTGAACAGAAGCTGCATCTGACATGGTGTTAAGGTTTATTTACACAGCCTGTTTGATGCTGCTCAGGTGCATTTATTTGCACAAAAATTGCATAATATACAGTATCTAATTTGAGAGTGAATCTGCAGTATCATGACAACGTTGCAACATGCTCTTGATTTTGTAATAATGATGATTAACACAAAGTATTTTTGTGAGGAAAGGCATGTGATTCTTGAGATCGGCTCATGCCATTGCCAATTTCTGCTCTTAAACAACCAGATTTGATGTGAAATGGTGGCTAGAGCCATGCATATTGATGCAGTGAGGTAGATGTCATGGATCGAAAAGCTCCAGTTAGAAATGTCAGAGCTTTGCCTGATGAGGAAGAGTATTTGCGGTTCTCTTCTCTCGAGCGTCATCACGGCCTCCAGCCCTGCTCTGCCAAGTGACAGACGCCCATGACTCATCGCTGGTGATCTCCCAGGATCTGCAGAAAGAGACGTGGAAAGTGAGAGGAAAGACTTATATAAGCAAAAAGAAGAGTATTGAGACTTTAGTCGCTTTGGATAAAAGCGTGCACTTAAGTAACTGCTTGCTTACAGACTAGCCATGTGTGCCAGTGTTAATGTGATTTAACTGACCAGAATCACCGATAGCCACTCAACATCTGAGCATCAGCTGTATACGGCTCTGATATTACCCATCATCACAAGCCAGTAATGGATGTGACTGCTGCTGAGCTGAATAACTGCACAAGTGGAAATGCAGTTATAGGGAATGTTAGATGAAATGGCTGCATTTACAGAGCACAGTGTGAGAGAGATTACCAGCGTCTTTAAACGCTCATTTTAGTCTGGGAGCTGTTGAGGTAATTGCTTATGGTAGTTTCATTTGGGGGAAAAAAGTGAAATGTTGCTTTTATGCAGCACAACAAGACATCGATAAACACATTCAGGAACTTCGTTCTCATATGATGCCGGTATTTCCATCAATTGCATCTTGTTATTAGTAATACAACTTTGGAGTCCGGTATGTCTTGAGTCAATGTGAAGTGCTTTTTTCCCACCTTATTTTAGTACCATAATCTGATTGGTACATTTTATTTTCGTTGCTTTTGCTCACCAAGACTGTATTTATTTGATCATAAATACAGTAAAAACTATAATATTGTGAACAAAATGCAATTCGAAATGGTTAATTTTTTTTGTAATACATTTTAAAATGTAATTTATTTCTGAGATGCAAAGCTGAATTTATAGCATCATTGCACCATTAGTGTCACATGATCCTTCAGAAATCATTCTAATATGCTGTTTTCCTGCTCAGGAAACATTTCTTATTATTATCAGTGTTGAAAACAGCATTTTAGTTGTGCGTAATATTTATGTAAAAACAAACAAAAAAAAAAATATTTTTTTTTTATGAATAATTTTTTTTAACAATAGTGTTATTTTACTTTTTTTATTTGGAATTTTTTATTCTTTTTTTTTTTCACTTACTTTACACTTTTTATATTTTATATTTGATGTTTAAAATAACCAAAGAATCAAAAACAGTAAGAACAGGAAAATGTTGTGTTAAAAAATAAATAAATAAATAAAATTTATGATTTTTAGGACAATTTAAATTAAAGGGGTCATATAATTTTGCTAAAAATAACATTGTTTTGTGTATTTGGTGTAATGCAATATGTTTACGTAGTTTAAGGTTAAAAAAAACCCCGTTATTTTCCACATACTGTACATTATTGTTGCCCCTCTCTGCCTTGCCTTTCTTTCCTGCTCAGGAAACATTTCTTATTATTGTCAGTGTGGAAAACATTGTTTTAGTTTGTTTCACTTACATTACACTTTTTATATTTTATGTTTGAAATAACATGCACCAAAGAATGTAACACAGTAAGAACAGTATAATGTTGTGTTAAAATAAAAAATCAAATAAATCAAATTAAAAAATGATGATAATTTTAGGACAATTTAAATTAAAGGGGTCATATAATTTTGCTAAAAATAACATTGTTTTGTGTATTTGGTGTAATGCAATATATTTACGCAGTTTATGGTTAAAAGAACACGTTATTTTCCACATACAGTACATTATTGTTGCTCCTCTCTGCCCCGCCTTTCTTTCCTGCTTAGGAAGCATTTCTTATTATTGTCAGTGTTAAAAAACAGCGTTTTAGTTGTGCATAATATATATACATATAAATATATATGGGTATATATATGGGTATATATATATATATATATATATATATATATATATATATATGGGTATATATATATATATATATATATATATATATATATGGGTATATATATATATATATATAAATGGGTGTGACGGAAATGTTACGCCCCTTTTCATGTTGTGAGACAACGACAATAAAACCCATTATTAATGAGGCATTTGTTGCATCCAGTGAGGACATAATTACTGATTATAATGACTCATCCTGTCTTTTTACGTGTTGCGTCACGCAGCGTAAACATAAAACCATGTCTGCATTTGTGATCGTAGAAACGACAAACAAGAACTACTCTACACTGCCCAAAACTTGCGTTTGAATAGCCAGTCGTAAATTCTTTAAATATGAAAATGTACTTACAGGCTGTGAGTCAGACGCACCAGACTGTCCTTGCGAAGTTGGAATTGACCCACTTTATAGTGCTCACAGACGTATTGTAGGCTACTCTCCCAGGTTCGGGAAACGGTCTTCTGTAAAATGCGCTGCACACACTTTAATATTTGCGTAGCACTGTTCTGGAACAGTGTTGTAAATACCACTTAACCACTGATTTCCAGTTGTGTACTCATTTGGAAGGCCAAACAACGAAACGAAACAGTCTCCACGACATGGTGGCGGCTGCAACAATACTACACCGAGAATAAAAGTTAGGCCTTCTTTCTTTGTGTATGCATTTGGGCAGTGTTATGCAAATCTTCCCACACAGTGATGTAGATTTGTGGGGGCATGTTTGAATGAGCCATTGCAGGAAGGTGTGGCTAAGTCTTAACCTTTATAAAGATTATCTCTTTGGATTGGAGACTTTAATCTTTGCAACTTCATCTTATATATGCACGAACAGCTTGTAACACTTCAAAGACAAAGGAAAACATTAAATCTATATGACCCCTTTAATGTCCACTGTTTTTGTGTGAATAATATTCATATGTTTCCCCCCCCCTTCAGCATCAGCAGGACCTGCTGGCCCTGAAACATCAGCAGGAGCTCCTGGAACACCAGCGGAAGTTGGAGCGCCATCGTCAGGAACAGGAGCTGGAGAAACAGCAGCGGGAACAGAAGCTCCAGTTACTCAAAAACAAAGAACGCGGCCAAGAAAGTGAGTGAAAAACTAATTACCTGACTGAAACACATAAAGGTTGAAATACTTTGATTTATTAGGCTAATCAGCACTGCGGCATGGATGTCTGTCTCAGCATTATAATTGCTTTTCCTAACCAAATTTAAAAACTTTCAGCCTGAAGTAATAGTCAGATGCCCATATTGTTGTCAAAGCCATGTATCGTACTACTCATGTAGATGATATGACTCAAATCTGGCCTGCCTCACTTGTCTTCTTTCTAAGGTAATTTTCAATAGTAGCAAAAAATGAAACAATATTTTAAGGTTGTTTGCTCATGCAAAACTCATTACCCGGATGCTAGAATAGATTCTAGGCAGTAGCTATGTGGTTTCTCTTCCTTCTCTATGGCCATGTTCACATTGCAGGTAAATTCGGTTGCCAGTTCACCTTTTAATGCTTAATTCTGTTTTTTACGCACACAATTCAGTAAATTGCTAGAGTTGAAACTGTATTTTACAACCAAATTGATTCAGGTAGTGACAGAAGTTCAGGTTCAGTGCCAAAAATAACAGGGTATGTTTTGACTCATTAGTGTTGCCAGATTGTGTTATTAAAACTAAAAAATTAGATCAAGCTTATAATAAACTCTAATCCAAACATGTTATCTTGGAAATAAGTGACATACTGAAATATAATGACCTGCACCTGCCTACTTTATTAACTCCATAAATTGGATTACTTTATTAGCCGAGCCAAAACAACAAACCCAAAGATGCTTAATATCCGTCACTTATAATAGGTGGACATGGCAACACTTAGAAAAGCAGCCTTCCAAACATAAACAAAGCACGACAGCTCTATCAGAGGTGGTTAAGTTAAAATCTCTCATCATAACGGGGAGGCTTTGCTCACTCGCTGTAGTATTATTTTGGTCAAAAATAGAAGTTATTAAACACTTGAGGCAGCAAAATGTTGGTAACGATGACAGTCATCGCAATTTTGAGAGCGAGTTCTGTTCTGTAAACAGACAGAACTGTAATTTAAGTTTTCACTCTTGTATTTAAATGCAGTTTTCACTCCTAAATTGGGGGCGCCATTGCAGCTGAATAAAACAAGCTCTTTCATTAGCTGTGGTCTACTAAAAGCCTCAAAGGCATCAGGGCTAAAGTGGAGAGAACAAAGACGCAGGTCTTTAGGAGGTTTTATTCGTCCACAGGCATCTTCCCATTGTTTTCTCCTCCTCTTATTGCTAAGAAGAGCAGTAAAGACTTACATCGCTTCTCTTGTTGACTGAAAATTACAAGCAAAAGCCACACAATGTGGCATCTTATCAGTATTTTATTTTTCGAGTTGTGTTGCGGTAAAAAATAGCAACCGCATTTTACATCATCGAGATAATGGTACCCCCATAGTCCAAAATATGTATAAAACATTTTTTAAATAACGGAAATCTTTTGTGAGTTTCCTACTACATATTATAAGTCATATTACTGTAAACCATACAAGTCTTAAAGGAGTAGTTTACTTTCAGAACAAGAATTTACAGATATTGTACTCACCCAGGGGCGTAGCAACCGGGGGGGACACGTCCCCCTCACTTTTAGAAACAGGTGATTCTGTCCACCGCACTTTTTTTGACCTAGCGCCAGTATTTCCGCCCCTGGTCTCTGATTTGTTACTTAGATTTGAGTGAACTAACATTTAGCCAATCAGCGCGAATCTCTTGGGCGTCTGCCATGAGCTTCAAATCTTGTTGCTCTTGTGAACAGAATTTATTATACTGTATGAACACCACCTTTGGGTCACATGACCATACTGTCCCCCCCACTTTTAAATTGGCTGCTACGCCCCTGTACTCACCCCCTTTCTTTCTTCAGTCGTAAGGAAATTATGTTTTTTGAGTAAAACATTTCAGGATTTCTCTATATACAGTATAATGGACTTCTATGGTGCCCCCGAGTTTGAACTTCCAATAAAGCTTCAAAGGGCTCTAAACGATCACAACCCAGGAAAAAAAGTGTCTTATCTAGCAAAACGATGGGTTATTTTCTAAAAAAAAAAAAAAAATTACAATTTATATACTTTTTAACCTCAAATGCTCGTCTTGTCTAGCTCGGCAAGACGAGCGTTTGAGATTAAAAAGTATTTATAAGTTGTAAATGTTTTTAGAAACTAACCAATCGTTTCGCTAGATAAGACCCTTCTTCCTCGGCTGGGATCATTTAGAGCCCTTTGAAACTGCATTTTGGAAGTTCAAAATCGGGGGCACCATAGAAGTCCATTATATGGAGAGAAATCCTGAAATGTTCTCCTCAAAAAACACCATTTCTTTACGACTGAAGAAAGAAAGACATGAACATCTTGGATGACAAAGGGGTGAGTACATTATCTGTAAATTCTTCTTCTGAAAGTGAACTACTTCTTTAATATATGGGGTTTTAACAGTGACACTTGCAGTGGTTATGTACATTTTCTCAGATAGTGTATACGTAGAGGTCTCAAACTCAATTCCTGGAAGGCCGCAGCTCTGCAGAGTTTAGCTCCAACCAGCTCCAGTTCACACCTGCTTGAAAGGTCCACTGAAGTGTCTTGAAACACGCAGCGTTATTCTATGTGGTGACGTACTTTTAACTGAAACAAAAACATATCGCCCAGCCCCGCCCACTAATTTTGAATAGCCAATAGCGTTCCATTAATATCTGCTCGGGCAAGAGCCGTTGAGCTCGGTAAAGCCGCATTTGTAAGCTTATGACAGCCACAGAGTAATAAATTACCGCACAGATTCAATATGAAACTTGCTAAAACCAAATAGTGATCATAATCATACTGAGGCTGTGTAATTTAATACATGCCGTCCGTGCTCCCGGTTAATGCGTCTCTGTGTAGGGGGCGGGACATTACGGACTCTAGAGAGCATTTGATTGGACTGAACGTTTGATGAGAAACTGAAGTGCACGGTGATATCATCCAAATCCTTGATTCATATTGGCGGAAGTGACGAGACTGTAAGTTTTGAATGTCCATATCTTGTAAACGCGAATTTTGTCTTTGTTTTGCAGCACACTAGCTTATAGATAACCTTAAGGCTAATATATTCATACTAAAAGCCAAAAAACTTTAATTTTGATTTCAGGGGGACTTGAAGTTTCTAGTAATCCTGAAGACCTTGATTAGCTGGATCAGGTGTGTTTGACTAGGGTTGGAGCGAAAATGTGCAGAGCTGTGGCCCTCCAGGAATTGAGTTTGAGACCAGTGACTTAACCTATCTGAGATGTTCCTAGCAGTACAGTACAGCCAGTCTATTTTTATCTGTCACTGTTGTCGTTGACACGGCGGTCACCTGTTGCCTGTGTTGTCTGGTGGCGCAGATGTGTGTGTGTACAGCAGCGACGGCCTCTGGGGACATGTTTACAGACGACGGGAAAGGTGGTAATTGAAGAAAAAGCTGTGAGAATTCATCCATCTGATGTGTTTCTTTGAGAGAGGGAACAATAGCGAGTAAAAAGACATCTTTGTTTAACCGTCGTGGTCTCTGTGGATTTGGAATAGAGAGTTTGCTCTCTATTTAAGACCGGATAAAGAGGCCGTTTCTCTCAGATGTGAAGAGATATCTGAACCGAGTGGAAGAGCTATTTATCGACACCAGAAAACAAGTGTCAGCCTTTGTAGTCGTGATCAATTGGGCACTGTTCGATCTTCTGTGTCTCAGACTATTAAGAGTTTTTTAAGAGCATTTAGAAGGCGAAATTACAGCACTGCAAATTACAGGGTGTAGAAATGGCGAAGAAATTGACAGTCACAAACGCATAACACCCCTTCGCTGGGCTTTTAGAGAAATCTGGTGGTATAACGCAGCTAGAGGCTTAGAGAATGCCATTAATGTCCCGCTGCTTGGATGTTTGTGATCTTGCTGAACTATGGGCTCTGATCGTCAGGCGCTGTGGCGAGCACTGAGGTGAAGATGAGGTTGCAGGAGTTTGTCCTCAACAAGAAGAAAGCGCTGGCCCAGAGGAGTCTCAACCACTGCCTGCCCAACGACCCGCGCTACTGGTACGGGTGAGTATCGCGACCTGATGATGTTTTAAAAGGTCCTGTTTACATCTGGTTTTAACAAAGTGGTTAACTGAGACAGATTTGCATGGAGTTTACAGTTGACATAAACATGCAACTTGTCTCAAGGATTTTTTTGTTTGTTTGTAACAATAACCAGGTTTTCAAAATTGCATTTTTTTATTTCTTTATATCTTAAATTATTTTCAGTTTAATAAAAATATCTTTATATATATTTAAATTAAATCCTTGCTGAATAAAATAAATTTCTTTAAAAAAAAAAAACTTGCAACTTGTAACTGTTTTCTATTTTTTTTATAACCAGGTTTTCACAAGTGTTTCACCTATCAAAAAAAAAGATCTAAAAAATATATATAAAAGTGTCAAAAAAAAATAAAAAATAAAAGGCCAAATAGCCAAATAATCAAGTAACGTTTTAAGATTATTTACTTAGTTATTTGCTAAATTATCTGCTAAAATAATATAAAGGAAGTAAATGTATAAAAATGCATATATATTTATATATATATATAAAATTGTTTTTTTTATTTCTTTATATCTTAAGTTATTTTCGTATTATGTATATTTAAATTAAAATTGCAGATTCTTTGATTGAGAAAGTTCGAAAGATAAATATTTATTTGAAATAGAAATGTTTTGTAACAATGTAAAATCTTTGCTGTCATTTTTGTTTAATTTAATACATAATGCATCCTTTTTTTATTTATTTATTTTTTTAATAACCAGGTTTTCACAAGTGTTTCACCTATCAAAAAAATGGATCCAGAAAAAAAATAAAATAAAAAGCCAAAAGGAAATTAGAGAGAAAAAAAAAATAATAATTGTAGTGTTTTAAGATTATTTACTTGGTTATCTGCTAAATTATATGCTAAACTAATATTAAAAATATTAAAAAAACATTATGTATATTAATAATTAAAATTAAAATAGCAGATTTTTTCTTTGAGTTCAAGGTTAAAAGTAGTTATTTAAAATAGAAATGTTTTGTAACAATGTCAAATCTATACTGTCATTTTTGTTCAATTTCATGCATAATACATCCTTGCTGAATAAAACTAATTTCTTGAAAAAATACAAATAAAAATTGTAACTTGTAACTTGTGGCTGTTTTCTGATTTTTATTTTTTTTTATTTTTTAATAACCAGGTTTTCACAAGTGTTTTTAGCCATCTAAAAAAGGGATTAAGTTTTAAAGGGATTAATTTTTTTTTTAAGTAAATAATAAAAATAATATAAAAATAATAAAAAGCCAAATGAAAATTAGAGAAATACGTTTTTTTATTTGGTTTTTGACGCAAATTATTAATAAAATAATATATAAATGCTTTACAGTACCTATTAAAAATATACAATAAGAGCTAATAACTAATTATAAAAATATCTTCTATGCTTTTTAAAAATATATATGAATTTTAAATCTTATCACAAAAATTAGTTTTTGAGCGTGTTACTTTCACATTATTTTCTTATGATATTCAATTTTCCCTGTAAGAAAATATGTTTTTTCAATATTTTGTTTATGTTTTGTTCTGTTCTGTTCCTTTTTTTTTTTTTTTTTTTTTTTTTTTTTTTTTTCGGTTGGGCTTTTATTTTTTATTTTCTCCAAATGATGCGCACAGTGATTGATGGACAAGTGAGTAGTTGCTGTTCACTGCTATCTTAGATCCATCAGGACAGATTGGCATTTAAACTATGAATACAATGTGGTCACAAATGTTTTAACTACCTCTGTATGTGGTTTGAGAGATTGAATACTACAGTGGTTTGGACCTGTTTACACCTGTATTTAGCGCTGTGATCTCTAAGACAGATTTTCTAGCAGAACAAAGCAAGCTATAGCTACACAAAGCGGATGCCAAACTTCAGAGTGTCGTTTAGTTGTTCGCTTGCAGCAGAATGCCAAGTAAAACCATGTTATGTAAGTTTCTGCTTTGATTGATTGACAGTTTTGTTTCTCCCTTCAGTGCACAAAAGATGTAGCTAGCTGTCACCTCTGGGTTCTTGAAATATTTGAACAAGTTTCGATTGGGGAACTTGTCATGTGTGAAAGATAGCGGTGAAGAGGAGGCGTGTGTCAGTGTGTGAGGGTGTGCATGTGAATAGGAGTGTGTTTGTGAAAAACTCACACTCCATCAAACCCACCTTTGACAATCCTCATCTGTGGAAAGAGAACGTTCCTTTTAAAAGAAGTGTTCCAGAATTTTGCATCCACGTACTTGCGTACTGTACATAAACTACTGTTCAAAAGTTTGAGGCCAATACGATTTTTAAAAATGCTTTTGGTAGAATTTAATGCTCAACAAGGATGCATTTATTTGATCATTTTTTTCTATAAGTAATAGGTTGGTTTTGCATTTTACTATAATTTTCTATATTACATGTTATTATTGTTGTATATTTTCTATTTTATCCCTATACGAAACAAACTGTTTATCTATTTTATTTTGTTTTATTTTGTTTTATATATTTTTTATTATTATTTTATTTATTTTTGTCAATTAAGAAAAATCTATTCCCAAATAACTAAAAAATAATAAGTAGAATTAGGTCAATATTATTTAGTAAAAAAAAAAAAAAAGGTAACACTTTACAATAAGGTGCATTAGTTAAACATAGTTAATGTATTAACTAACATGAACTAACCATGAGCAAAACATTTGCTAATGTATTTACTAATCTTTATTAACGTTAGTTAACGGAAATACAGTTGTTCATTGTTTGTTCATGTTAGTTCACACTGCATTAACTAATGTTAACAAAATTTTAATAATGTATTAGTAAATGTTGAAATTAACATTAACAAAGATTAATAAATGCTGTATAAGTCCAGTTCATTATTAGTTCAGGTTAACTAATGTTAACTAATGAACCTTATTGTAAAGTGTTACCAAAAAAAAAATAATAATAATAATTATTATTATTATTATTATTATTATTATTATTATTATTATAAAAATAAAATAGTAATAATAAAGTTAAAAACTTTAAATAAGTTAAAAAAATGTAAACAAAATTTATTTTAAAAAAAACTATTTTAGGACATTTTAGATCTTTTGCATGTTATAGTTTCACAGTTAACTCCAAAATTTTATTTTCATGACAGTTAAATTTAAATACTTATTACTCTATATTTATTTGTTTGTTTCTTTTTTTAACAAATAAGAAAAATAAATCCCTAAATTCAGAGGAATAATAAATACAAATAATAAGTAAAATTAAGTAAATAATAAGTCAAAATATATATTTTTTAATTTTAATAAATAATAAGTCAACATTTTAATAAAAAAAATCATAAAAAGTTACATTTTTAATAAACCGTTTACTCTAACAATTAAATTGAAATGCCTATTACTGTAATGACATTTTTAATTAAAATATTCAAATTTAGTACAACAAATACTGCAGTAATGTATATTTATGATTGTACTTTAATTTACTGAAACTTCACAGATTCATTGTTTAATTGCAATACAAATATAAATATTTTTTCATGTTTTATTAAAATTGAAAAAATTAATAAATAAATAAATAAATAAATAAATAGTGCTTTTTTTGTTTTGTTTTGTTAATTTTTGTGAGTTGCACCTTCATAATGTCCAGGTGACATTGTCTGTACTTTTGTTCACTGTGTATAATTTAATGCATCCTTGCTGAATAATATAAAAAAAATATAAAAAATCTCACCTCTGAACGACATTGTATGTTTCAGCCAATTGCTTCCTCATTTCCGACATTCTGATTACAACATTAGCACTAGGGTTGACTGAAAGTGAGTCATTTGTGTAGCTTCCATGCACTATTAAAACAGATCACTGGAGCTCCAGGCCTGTTTGAAACAGGCTGACAGAGAGCCAGATTAAATTCTTGAGTCTGCAGGGAAGCCAGCTGACCTCAGGTGCCCCGCTGCAGTTGTTTTTCCTGTTTAGAAGCACAAATCCCTTTCTTTTTTGCCGAGCTTTGATGAACTAGAGCTGATGTTTTGAAGTGTGAAAGTGTGTCATAGCCAAGCATGTTTATTTGTAAACAAAACGATGGCCTGCCTCTGTCTCTTAGTCCGCAACTGAGGCATTACGGGTGATCTGAGTTTGCGTTCCCATTAGTTGGCAGAAAGCGTCCCGCTGCTGGGAATGGAGAGCAGCTGTGTGTGGAAATGTCTAGAAATGCACATATTTGAGTACCTATGTGTGTGTTTGTGATTTGTTCCACAGGAAAACCCAGCACAGCTCCCTGGACCAGAGCTCGCCGCCTCAGACAGGGATTTCCACTTACAACCACCCGGTGCTGGGAATGTACGACCCCAAAGATGACTTCCCGCTCCGCAAGACGGGTAAAACGAACCCCCTTCTTCTCAATCTATCTGGCCCTGTCTTTTCACTTTCACTAGGGTTGCCTACACCAGTGCAGGTTTGCTTACTCAGAACTGTTTCCAAAAAACTTGGAACAAACTCTGTGACCTTTGCTTCCATTGACGCTCGTGGAAACCCTTTTTTTCCCCTTATGCAGATGCAGAAGCCGTTTTCTCACACTCACACTCTCACACAACTGTAAGAGATTATGACGTTCAACGGCTGCAAAATGTGGGGCAGTGTTTGACCTGGTTTGAAATTAACTTGCGAAACATTCGTAGAATCAGCGGCGTTCTAAACAGTGTTGTTTTAGTGTTATGCATATACAATTATTGTTTTGTATATATGTTTTAATGAATTGTCTTTTATTTTTTAGATTTATGTTTTTGTTTTATTTTAGTTTAAATTTGTCATTTGTGTTATTCTTTTATACATTACTATTTAGGTTTGTTTCTATTTTAATTTTAGTTTTTATTTTAACCCTTTAAGAAACAGATTGTTTAGTTGTTTTTTTTATTTAATTTAATTTTATTTTCATTTTTAGTTTTTTATTCCTATTTCATCTCTATAAGAAATCATTATTTTATTTTATTATATTTTCAGTGTTATTTTCCCTGTAAGAAAGCAATAGGTTTGTTTTTATTTTATTTAATTTTTTTTATTTACATTGTTAGGTTTATTATTTTATTTTATTTATTTACATTTTTAGGTTTATTATTATTTTTTTCTTAATTTATTTATTTTCTTATTTCATCTCTATAAGAAATCATTATTTTGTTTCATTTTATTTAGTTTTCCTATAAGAACGTGATTTTTTTTTGGTTTCACATTTATATTTCTTATTATATTTATTTATTTTTTATTTTGTTTTATTTTTTCCCTATATGAATGCGATAGGTTGTTTTTTTTTTTTTTTCCTATTTCATTTCTATAAGAAATCATTATTTTATTTTATTATATTTTCAGTATTATTCTCCTATAAGAAAGCAATAGGTTTTTATTTTTTTTAATTTTTTTTTATTTATTTACATTTTTAGGTTTATTATTTATTTATTTATTTTTTTCATTTTATTTATTTCTTTTTTTTTTCATCTCTATAAGAAATCATTATTTTATTTCATTTTATTTAGTTTTCCTATAAGAACGTGATAGTTTAAAAAAATATATTATATTTATTTTTTATTTTATTTTATTTTTCTGTTTTATCCCCATAATAAGCAAGTTGTTTTCTTTTTTTTATTATTGTATTTTTATTTTTTTTTCTAATTTATTTTAGTTTAGTTTAGTTTAGTTTAGTTTAGTTGTTTTTATCAAATACGAAAAATCTATCCCAGAATTCAGATATGAATAAGTCAAAAAAAAAATTAGAAAAAAAAAATACAATACAAAATAATAAAATAATAGTGGTAATAATAATATGTAAAATTTTAGATAAGTAAAAAAAAAGTCAAACAGAAAATAAGTTCAAAACTCTAAATAACAACAAACAAATACTGCAGTAATTCATTATTTAATTGCAATTTAAACTTTTTTTTTTTCATGGTACATTAAAATTGAGAAGGATGTATGATGAATTGTTGATTTTTATTTTTTTTTTGTTGCTTGCCTTGTTTGGTTTGGTTTGGTTTTGCTTTTTGTCCTACTTTGCATTGTGTGGTTTTATTTTGTTTTGCTTTGTTTTTTTTTTTTTTTTTTTTTAGCAGATTATTGACAATTTTTGTGAGATTCACAACAAAATCACAAACAGCTCTGTTCGTGCAAATGGACTGGTAATTGTCTAGAGTTCCTTGATTTCATTGGCAAATCCTGTCATTTTTTTTTCTCTTTGAACATTCTGGAAAGTTTTTTTGCTTTTGAGGAAAAACATCTGAGAGGTTTTGGTGGGTGTAGGTAAAGACATTTTCTCTGACATGTGCTGTGTGTTAAGAAGGGCTCCAGCGTCTGTGGGCTGGCGTGGGTCCTGTGCCCCCCTGGTCCACCATCACTGTCTTCACAATTGGGCTTCAGGCAGTGTGTGTTAAAGAAGTTGTCCCCCTCCCTCTCTCCCTTCCTCTCTCCCTGCTGCAGGAGAGCACTCAAGGGCAATTCCTATGCAGACTCACTTTGGACTGGTTTAGGTAGCGTAAGGCCTCTGTGCTCATTAATCACCCTGGAAATGGGCCTGTCAGGGACCCGCAGTACAACCTGCCCTGGGCCTTTAGCACACACAGAGCCCCGGTGAGACCTGCGTAATTACAGTGCAGGCCAGGGAGACGGGGGGAGGGGGAGGTGCTGCGGAGTACATCAGAGTCTTAACTGCGGAGAGAAGGTGAATGCAGCTCCTGCGACTTAAATCAAAGAGTCCTACTGTACAGCAACCTTCATGACCTCTAGTTCTGCATGAGGATGATTCAACATTTATTGCACTCAGAGTCCTAAATGAACTTTTTGCTGCACCTGCCAAATTGCAGATAAGCTGAGGAGATTTACAGGCTATAAATTCCTTACAAGCATTTTTATTTTATTTTATTTTTTAATTCAATTTTTTTATTGTTTTTTTTTTTTTCTCTGTAAGAAAGTGATGGCTTGTTTGTATTATTATTTTATTATTATATATGTTATTTTATGTAGTTTTATCTATTTTTTCTGTTTTATTTATTGTAATTATGAGTTCAGATAATTTACAGGCTATAAGTAGTCTATACATGTTTTTGTTTGATTGAGTGAGTGTTTGATTATTTTGTTGATTGATTTATTTATTTATTTTATATACTTTAGATTTGATTTGATTTTCCCTATAGGAAAGTGATAGTTTGCCTTTTTATTATTTTATTTTATTTTATTTTATTTATTTATTTATTTTTTAATACTATCTAGATATTTTTCCCCTTTTTGGAAAGTGATAGTTTAGCTTTGTGTTATTTTATTTTATTACTTTATATTATTTTTTTCTTGTTTTTATCCCTGTAAGAAACAGGTCGTTTAGCTGTTTTACATCATTTAATTATTTTATTTTAATTATTTAATTTACTTTTATATTCTATTTTATTTTCCCTAAATAAAATACATCATTATTTTCCCTAATATTTATTTTATTTTTCCCTATTTTACTTTACTTTACTTTATTTTCCCTATTGGAAAGTGGTATTATTTATTATTTTATTTTATTTCATATTTTATTTTATTTTCCCTATAGGAAAGTGATAGTTTGCCTTGTTATTATTTTATTTTATTTTATTTTATTTTATTTTATTCATTCATTCATTCCTTCATTTATTCATTCATTAATTCTATTATTTATTCCTGTAAGAAACAGGTTGTTTAGCTGTTTTACATCATTTAATTATTTTATTTTATTTTATACTTTATATTTCATTTTATTTTCCCTATTGGAAAGTGATAGTTCAGCTTTTTTACATTTTATTTTATTTTATTTTATTTTATTTTACTTTATTTTCCCTATTGGAAAGTGGTATTTTTTATTTTATTTTATTTTATTTTATTTTATTTTATTTTATTTTATTTTATTTCATGCTTCATATTTTATGTTATTTTCCCTTTAGGAAAGTGATAGTAATATTAGTTTATTTTAGAATATAGTTTATTTAATTTAATTTTATTTAATTTAATTTTATTTAATTTTATTATTTTTGTATATGTTTCATTTTATCACTGTTAGAAAAACATGTTTTACATTATTTAAGCTGTTTTACATTATTGTTTTACTGTTGTTTTACTGCTTTACATTATTTTATATTAGCTGTTTTACATTGTTATTTTATTTTATTTTGTTCCCTATAGAAAAGTGATAGTTTGGCTTTTTTAAATTTAATTTAATTTTGTTATTTGTGTATTCTATTTTATCCCTGTAAGAAACAGGTTGTTTAGCTGTTTGACGTTTTATTTTATTTTTTTATTATTATTATTATTATTTTTTCCCTGTTGGAAAGTCATAGATTGGCTTTATTATTATTATTATTATTATTATTATTATTATTATTATTATTATTATTGTTATTATTATTATTATTATTATTATTTATTTTTGTATTATTATTGTTTTATTTTTTCCCCATATTTTATTATATATATATATATATATAATTTTATTATTTTGTATATTTTTTATTTATTATTTATTTATTTTATTTTTATTTCTATAAGAAAGAGCCTGTTTAGCTGCTAATTTATTTAACTAATTTATTAGCTTTTGTATATTTGTGACAAACATCATGAGTCATTGTGTCATTCAACTGCACCTGTCAAAGAAACAAATGACTTTGTTCCACATTTTTTATTTCATCTTAATGCGACGAATATTCCACCATATGTGTTACCACATGGGGTTCAATAAAAAAATTACTTCATACAACCTAGAAAAACTTTTCCACAAGGAATAGTTGTTAATTTTTCTTTAATAGACTATTTTTGTGTTTGACTTTCATTCCATCAACAGAAGTTTTTGCATGTCACTTGCACAAAATCTGAGATTCTTATAATCGTGCTCATAATTTAGCTGTTGACAAGTTACCAGTTGTCATCTACTCACATTTGTGTTAATACTGGACCCAGATTGCACTGTTGCAACCCATAGTTTGCGTCGATGTGATCTATGTTCCCACAGTTCATTGTTTTCATTATCCATGAGTGGCACAACCTCTTTGACGTCCTTTCACGGTTATATTTCCCATGCGAGTTGTTAACCTGGGAAAGCAGCAGGAGGATACAGTCGGTGGAACTTCGAGAAAGAGGATCCGATGGTCTGAACTTCAAGCTGTGAAATATTCTTTGTTTAGTTCTGATGATTGAGTTTGCGGTAAGGCTCGTTTGCGAGTCGATTCCAGTCGTCCCGCTGTAGATAAACCTCAGTTTGCTCTGGCTGGCCGAGCGCATTCCTGCAGCGAGGATACGGAGAAGGAGGGTGGCCCAGGCCTTAACCAGAACTGTTTGACGCTCGCAGGACAGGCCCGAGTCTGTTTTCACACGTCTCACCTAACCGTCGGACATCTGGAACCTTGGCTGTTGGCAGCTGCAGGAAGTGTGATGTTGTTTTAGGACAGTCAAGTCTGCTGGATGTCCAGTGCCATGAATGCCGCACAGACGCTTGCTCTGCTGTATGTGTGTCATGATTTTCTGATAGTGGTGACCAGTGTTTTGGGGGGTAATGCGTTTTTGCGTTAATTCGAATTGTTGTTTTCAATTAAGTATTGCATGTTGCATAATTTTTTTGGTCTTTTCAATACAGTATCTAATCTAGTATCAGTTACTTTTTAAAATAAGTATTATGTTACTGTATGTAATCTGTTTTTTTTTTTTTTTTGCATAATCAGAATTTGACGCAACAAGTGATACGTTGCTCATTAAATTTACACATTACTCTTTCAGATAATGTATTATGTAATTAGATTTTTTTACGTAATCAGATTTTTTTCATACAACAAATATATTGCTCAATTGCACAGTATCAGTAACTTTGTCAAATTACGTCGATTTTTTTTATTTTTTTATTCAGCAATACATTGCATATTACTGTTGCAATGTACACAATGTCAATTGCTTTTTTAAATAATGTTATGTAATTAGATTTTTCACAGAATCTGATTTTTTTTTCATGCAACAAGTATTGATACTTAATAAATAATTTAAATAATTATACAGATTTTTATGTTAGATTGTTTTTACATAATTATATTTTCACTCGAACAGTAATATGTATAAACAATAACTTTTTTCAAACAAGTAAAATTTTATGTAATTAGATTTTTTAATTAGTTATACGTTGCTTGTTAAATTTCCACAGTTTTAGTTACTTTTTCAATTTTTTTCAAATTTTTAGATATTTAATATATATATATATATATATATATATATATATATATATATATATATATATAATTTGTTCTATTTTTTAATATATGTTCTATGTAATCTACGCTAGCTTTGCTGTATTTGTGTAATAATTAATAATCTAATAATTATTAAATTTACATAATGCACGTTTTTTAAACTAAAATTACATTAAATTGATTTAATTTAATTAATTATAAAAAATAATAAATTAAATTTAAATTTACGTTTTTTTAATTTTTACATTTTATATATATATATATATACACACACAAATAGATTACATAAAACGTGTAAAAATAATACAATAAAATAAAACATAAAATAAAATTTAAATAAAATAGATTATTTAAGTAACTGATAGTAAATTTAATAAACAAAGTATCACCTGTTGCATGAAAAAAATCTGATTATGTCAAAAGAAATTTACATAAAATGTTATTTGAAACATTACTTTTTGAGTGAAAATCTGATTATGTAATGTATCTAATTAACATGATAAATCTGTATAATTACTTGAAAAAAGTAACTTGTATTATGTAAATTTAATAAGATATATAATAAAATAAAATAATATATAATAAAAATAATATATTAAATAATAATAAAAAACAAGCTATAACTTTCTTATAGGGAAAATAAATTGATATTGTAAAATAAAATAAAATAAAATAATATATAAAATAATAAAATAAAAAAAACAAGCTATTGCTTGTAAGGAAAACAGATTGATGATAAAAAAATAGATTAAACATAAATTATTTATTATTTGAAAAAGTAACTGATAGTGTAAATTTAATGAGCAAAGTATCACCTCTTGCATGAAAAAATCTGATTATGTGAATAATAATTATTTAATAAAATGTTATTTGAAAAAATGGAAAAATTTATGCATTTAAATTTAATTAGCAATGTATACAATTAACATTAAAAATAAAAAATATATATTTGAAATTATTTGAAAAATAAAACACATTAGTTGTTTAATTTACCTAAGCGTGTCTTACATTTAAATGTGTGTTACTTTCCCATGTGTTTAGTGTGTAGCAGCCAAAAACGCGGCCTTTGGTCTTTTTGTGACTGTTGCTTGTTGCAATTGCATGATTTTGATTAAGTTTTCTCTAGATTTTGCGAGAAAATTAAAAGACGTTTAGCATAGGGCTGGGCGATTTGGCCTAAAATCAAAATCTCGATTAATTGAACATTTTAACCCGATTACGATTAATGAACGATTATTTTATTCATTAATAAAATTATATTTAATTATATTTCAATAATACTTTTTTTTTTTGCCCTCGTAGTTCACTGACAAGTTTTGTACAGTAAATATGCTCACATATTACAAGTGAGATATTTCTGAATGAAGGGTGCACACACTATCTACTATCTATGATTATTTATTGAACATCAGTGTTGAACAACTGAAATTAAAGCACACATTGCGTAAAACGAAAAGTTAAATTTTTCTTAAATTAGTGAAAATAAATAACTTGCACTTTTGGAAACAAAATAAATTATTTATAAAATAATAATAAATATTAAAAGTAGAAAATAAGCAGTATCTCTTCTAAATAAAATTACTCTTGTATATCCTGTAAATACTTTTTACTGTATAAATACTGCTTAAGCTCTCCATCGACATGTCGGAGGAATAACATAAAGGAGCGGGGTCACCTGACTCCACACGCGGTAGTGTTTTTAAATGGAAAGTAATTGAAATAATTGACCTGGAAAAATTTGATCGATTATAGGTTCTGAATGTCGATTTCGATTACTTTTCGATTAATCGCCCAGCCCTAGTTTAGCAACTTTTTGTCAAAAATGTAACATTTGGATTTGTGGTGCGTTTCTTGTGAATATCATATGTCCAAAAAGTAGTAGAAAACTAACACAACATGTTACTTTCAACAAAAAGTAACAATGCAACATAAATTTTCCTTTTTTTTTTATAATAAGTAATGCAATATCATAGCATGCTACTTTTACTAGTAACATTTTCATGCAGTGGTGTTGACACTTTCCTCGACTCTAAGTGTGAATGTATTTTGTAAGTATATGACTCAGCGCAAGCTCTTTTGTTTCATTCATGCGTTTCTCCTGCGAGGCTGTGCTCATCTGAACGTGTCTGAGCAGGCGGGAAGGTCACAGAGCTGACATTTTGCGCAGAGCGGGCTTGCAGCAACCGTGACTCTTTTGCTGTGACTCATTCTTTCACATGTCATGCACAAAGTGTTTGTTCTTAGAAAATCTGGCTCAGAATTCATCGCAAATAGTTATTTGTTGTTGACAGCCTTGGGGCAGAGAGTAAATGACTGTCGGTAATGCCTCACTAGAAACACAAGTTGCTCTAATTTGATCAGAAATAGGACACTTTTGCAGAAAATGAGTTTGAGACATTGCACAAAGCATTGCCGTTGCTCTTCTCATTTGTACTCCATATGAATCGCCTCCAGGTTACATTCAAGTGGTTTTCACATTCATGTTGACACGTCAATTTTCACTTGGGAGTTTACAGGATTAGAAAGCCGAGGATAGAGAAATCTGGAAGGAATTGAGCTTGAGCTTTAAACACAATTACACTAATCAGCCCGGAGGTTGCAATTTATGACCTAATACCTGCTAATAAGAGCTGGGATGCAGTAGTAAAGGACAAAAGGGTGCACAGGTCTGTGTTTCTTGAATATTTAATGATCAGGTCTGTTGACTAATGCTTTTGGTACAAAACCTTGAGAAATGTGCCCAACCCAAGGTTGCTTTAGGGGAACATGTTGCGTTCCATTGTGACTCATTTTACTAGTCACAAGTTGTATATTTAGGGCTTTTGTTTTGGGAAAAAAATGTTTAGATAAATAGAGATTTATATTTTCCTTTTTCAATGTATTTTATATTATACTTAATGTTGAAGTGTTGACTGAAAGTCTCAAAGTGATTTTACATTTTTCATTTTTCACATTTGGTTTTTGAAATAGTTTATTTTAGATTTAAATTTAATTTTAGAATTTTAATATCCACCATTTATCGGTTAACAGCCCTAAAATTAAAACAAATATCGGCTTCAAATATCTACATTTGAAACTATTGATTTTAGGTTTTATTTTTAAATGAATTGGACAAAATATTAGATGATTGTAATATTGGCCGGTTATCAGCCCTAAAATAAAAAGTAATTTCGGCTTTAAATATCTGTATTTGAAACTATTGATTTTAGGTTTTATTTTTTAATTAATTGGACAAAATATTAGACATTTTAATATCGGTTATTTATCGTTTTCAGCCCTAAAGTGAAAAAAAAGCATCGGCTTCAAATAGCTGCATTTGAAACTATTGATTTTAGGTTTTATTTTAGATCATCGTAATGTCGGCTGTTTATCGGCTATCAGCCCTAAAGTGAAAAGAAATATCGTTTATATTTTAAAGGCTATAATAGGTTTTATTTTTTAAATATTTTTAAAATATCTCTATTTAAAACGGTTGATTCTAGGTTTTATTTTTTAATTTCATTGGACAAATTATTAGAGAATTTTATTGGCCATTTATCGGTTATCAGTCACAAGATGAAAAAGAAATATTAAAGTAAATATCCATTTTTAATATTGCACATTATCATTTTTGGTGGCTAAATTCACTTTTAGCCTTTGAAATAGTATATTTTAAAGTTTATTTTTAATTTAATTGTAGGATATTAATATCGGCCATTTATCGGTTATCAGCCCTAAAAAATCTGCTTTTAAAAGTATTGATTTTAGGTTTTATTTATTTGTTTATTTATTTTTATTTAATTTGACAAATTATTAAACATTTGTTAATGTTGGCCATTTATCGGTTATCAGCCATAAAATGAAAAATAAATATCGGCAAATCTCAAAGTGAATATCCATTTTTCATATTGCACATTATCATTTTTTGATAACTAAATTTACTTCTAGCCTTTGCAATAGTGTATTTTAGATTTTAATTTAATTGTGGAATTTTAATATCGCCAATTTATCGGTTATCAGCCCTAAAATGAAAATAAATATCTGTTTGTTTTTTTTAACACAACAGAAGAAAGAAATTCATTAAAGGTTTGGAAAAAATAAGTAAATGATGATAGAATTAAAATTTGTAATTATTGCGTTTTATTTAAAATTTATGCTGTCATTTCTGTTTTTATGCATGAAAATATATTACTTCCTTTTAAATTTTAGAAAGACAATAGTCATGTTTAGGGGTTCTTGGCATCAGAAAGTTGACAACCTCTGTCTTAGACTACTGATGGCCTTAAAATGGCCTTGACTGCAGCTAATGAGGAGCCATGCCGCTCCCTGAACATGCTGTCCACTCAACACGGCTTCTGTTTGCCTCCTAAGAGCTCATTTCCCTTATCTGGATCTAAGTGCTTTTTTAATAGCTGTAGGGTGATGACTTCTGCTTGTCATTTCCCGTTGGCTCTGTTGACAACTTGTCCTCACTAAGACTGTGCCTGCACATTCTTATCAGCCGGATAACTCCTCCAGATTTTCTCCTCAGCAATCATCATTATTATCATGAAAATATATCTTCAAGATCATCTCGTATTTTCTGAGATTGAATACATCAGCTTGTAATGTGAGGTTGTTCTTGGTGCACTTCTTGGGATTTGACAGAGATGCTGTGCAAGAGGAAGCTGGTACTTTTTAGGGATGCCCAAAATATTGGTACATCGTAATCAGTTTATATTGGGTATATTTCTATTTACTATAGGTTACATTCTGTGCCATCTAACACTTTTTTAAAGTATTAAACACATTTTTGATAATTAATTATTTATTTACACTGTTAAATCTTTAAAAAATCTCACCTTTTTTTGATGCCTAAATTCACTTTAAGCCTTTAAAATAATATATTGAAATAATTTATTATCGGCATTTATCGGTTATCGGCCCTAAAATGAAAAGAAATATAGACTGGAAATATCTGCATTTGAAACTGTTAATTTTAGGTTTTATTAAAAAAATTAATTGGACAAAGTATCAGAAAATTTTAATATCGGCCATTTATCGGTTATCAGCCCTAAAATTAAACTAAATATTGGCTTCAAATATTCGCATTTGAAACCATTGGTTTTAGGTTTTGTTTTTAAATCAATTGGACAAAATATTACAGATTTGTAATATCGGCCATTTATCGGTTATCAACCCTAAAATGAAAAGAAATATTGGCTTCAAATATCTACATTAAAACTATTGATTTTAGGTTTTATTTTAAAAATTAATTGGACAAAATATTAGATAATTGTAATATCGTCCATTTATCAGTTATCAGCCCTAAAATAAAAAAATATATATATATAGTGCTTCAAATATCTGCATTTAAACTATTGATTTTAGGTTTTATTTTTAAATTATTTAGACAAAATATTAGAGAATTGTAATATCGGCCACTTATCGGTATTCAGCCATAAAATGAAAAGAAATATCTGCATATAAAACCTCAAATCAATGGTTATTTCTTTTCATTTTATGGCTGATAACTGATAAATGGCTGATATTAAAATTCTCTATGATTTTGTCCAATTAGTTTAAAAATGAAACCTAAAATCAATGGTTTCAACTTGAAATTAAGTTGACAAAATATTAAAGGAATTTGAATATTGCCCATTTATCGGCTATCAGCCATAAGATGAAAAGAAATATCAGCTGATGGATTTTCATATCTGTGCGTCCATAGTGCTTTTCTGAATCAACACTGAACTGATTTAAGCTGAATAGTGACATTATTAACTATACACTCTTGTTATTTTCTTGTTTATCACTGTGAAGCAGTTTGAAACAGCTTCTATAAAGTGCTATATAAATAAATATGACTTCATTTGTCTACATTGTGGTTAAACTCAAGTTAGAACCTCAGTGTTGATCTTTCACTTTGCGAAAATAGTATTTAAACCTGTCCTGCTTTGTCAGACTGCCCGGTAGGGTCACCGTCACCCTTCAAGAGTTGAGTTTGGAGACGCATGCAAGTGTGTAACATCAGCAAATATCATGGGCCACTGCAGCGGACGTGTCAGAGAGTTCTGGAACAGCGCTGGCCCAAACACACTCACACACAGTTCTGCCATCTCAACAGTTTTACAAGAGGCCTGTGAGAGTCAAGGGCCTTGAGTCCTGCCAGCGAGAGAGCTCATCCATTTCCTTTACAGCTGCCAGCCTATATTTCAAGCTAAAACTATTAAAATGCATCAAGTGGTTAAACAAAAGGGTGTATAGCTAGAGAGCTGTTGGATTTTGATTGTTTTATAGGTGAAGTATGTAATATTGACAGCTATTGGTTAAAATGCATACGACAGTCCATATTCAAAATATTAGAGAGAGTTGTTTCTCCCACATCCTCCTCTTTAAACTCAACGCTCATGCGGGTTGCCAGAGTGGTGACACAGAACAAAAACAAGTGCTATTGACAATGGAAGGTGACGATTTAGATAAATGCCAAGGCTCTTTAGGTCAGGCAGTATCTGCGATTTCTGACCCAGTTTGTTTGCTGGCTCTTGTGGGTGCAGTTCGCTGTGTTTTTTCACCATCTGGCAACCCGGGTCTTGAAATACTATTGGATAAATTTGCATTGAGCGGAATCACACAGACCAAAACAAAAACAGATGGAAAATAAATTTCGGCTTCAAATATCTGCATTTGAAACCATTGATTTTAGGTTTTATTTTTGAATTAGTTGGACAAAATATTACAGAATTGTAATCTTGGCCATTTATTGGTTATTAGCACTAAAACGAAAAGAAATATCGGCTTCAAATATCTGCATTTGAAATCGTTGATTTTATTTTTTTTTTTTTTATTAACTGGACAAAATATTAGAGAATCAGCAATAAAATGAAGAGAAATATTGGCAAATCTTAAAGTGAATATCCATTTTTTGCATTGCTCATTATAATATTTTTATGCTTAATTCACTTGTGCATTGTAAAATGATTTATTTAATATTTTCATTTAATTGAACTAAAGCCATATTTCATGCTAAAACTATGGTCAAACCAAAGGGTATATAGCTGTTGGATTTTGAATATCGTTTTATAGGTGCAGTATGTAATATTGACAGCTAGTGGTTGAAATGCATATATTGGAGAGGGTTGTTTCTCCGGCCCTCTCCTCTTCAGACTCAATTCTCACACGGGTTGCCAGATTGGTGACACGGAACAAAAACAAGCACTATTGACAATGGATTGATTTAGATGGATGCCGAGGCTCTTTAGGTCAAGTAGTATCTTTGATCTCTGACTCAGTTTGTTTGCTGGCTTTCATGGGTGCAGTGCACTGTGTTTTGCATCAACTGGCAACCCAGCTGTTAAATTTTATTTGGCAAAAATTGCAGTGGGTGGAATCACGCAGACCAAACCATAACAAGACCGAAAATAAACCTGCATTTGAAACCATTGATTTTAGGTTTTATTTTTGAATGAATTGGACAAAATATTAGAGAATTGTAATATCGGCCATTTATTGGTTATCAGCTCTAAAATTAAAAGAAATACCGGCTTCAAATATCTGCATTTGAAACCATTGATTTTAGGTTTTATTTTTTATTTAACTGGACAAAATATTAGAGAATTGTATTATCGTCCATTTATTGGTTATCGGTGATAAAATTAAGAGAAATATCGGCAATTCTCAAAGTGAATATCCATTTTTCTTATTGCTCATTATAATATTTTATGCTTAATTCACATGTGCAATTTAAAATTATTTATTTCATATTTTTCATTCAGTTGAACAAAAGCCATATCTTATGCTAAAACTATTAAAATTCATCAAGTGGTCAAATCAAAGGGTGGATTTTGAATATCGTTTTATAGGTGCAGTATGTAATATTGACAGCTAGTGGTTGAAATGCATACTGCAGTCCATATTCAAAATATTGTAGAGTGTTGTTTCTCTCATCCCCTCCTCATCAAACTCAGTGCTCATGCAGGTTGCCAGATTGGTGACACGGAACAAAAACAAGCGCTATCAACAATGGTAAAATGGAAAACTGCGATTTTAGATGGATGCCGAGGCTCTTTAGGTCAGGTAGTATCTGCAATCTCTAAACCAAGTTTGTTTGCTGAATTTCATGGGTGCCGTTCACTGTGTTTTCAACTGGCAACCCGGGTGTTTAATTGCTATTGGCTAAATTTGCAGTGGGCGGAATCACACAGACCAAAACAAAAACACACAGAAAATACATTTCGGCTTTAAATATCTGCATTTGAAACCATTGATTTTAGGTTTTGTTTTTAATTAAGTGGACAAAATATTAGAGAATTGTAATATCGTCCATTTATCGGCTATTATCGATAAAATGAAGAGAAATATCGGCAAATCTCAAAGTAAATATGCATTTGTCATATTGTTCATTATCATATTGTTATGCTTAAGTCACAGTTTAAAATTATTTATTTTATATTTTTCATTTAATTGAACAAAAGCTATATGTCATGCTTTAAATTCAATGATCATGTGGGTTGCCAGATTGGTGACACAGAACAAAAACAAGTGCTACTGACAATGGAAAACAGTGATTTAGATGGATGCTGAGGCTCTTCAGGTCAGGCAGTATCTGCAATCTCTGACCCAGTTTCGTTTGCTGGCTTTCATGGATGCAGTGCGCTGTGTTTTCCACAAACTGGCAACCCGGGTCTTGAAATACTATTGGCTAAATTGGCAGTGGGCAGAATCACATAGACTACAACAAAAACAGACATTCTGACACAGAACATGCATTTCAAAGTAGAATAACTGGCTATAGCATTGCTTTTCAGAGAAACACGTATGTGAAACATGGTATTTTTATGCTTTAGCACAGTCATAAAATTACATACAGCACTGGTAAATGTGCTAAAAAATCAAATCTAGCTTTGTGGTGATGCTTTATTGCTCATGTGCAGGAAGTTTTGTAACTGTAAAACTTTTGTTTCTACTTTTTATTAAATCCCAGAAGGTGTAAGATGGACATATAGGCTAATGTTAAATTTACTCCTGTCTTTATTGCTGTTCCTTGTTCCTCTGCCCTTGCTAATGCAGGGCATTAATGGCAGTGTGCCCAGCTTTCTTTAACATAGATGTCTGGGAATGTTCCTACCACTTACGAGAAGTGCCGTCCTCATATCTACCTAGTTTGATAAGTATAACCACAAGATTGGCTTTTCAGAATAGAGTGCTCTTGAGAGGAGAAGTGATGGAAACTTTGCTTCCTCGGGATATACCTATTAGAGCTACTGGTGTTGTAGGTTTTTACTTTGAAAAGTCATTTGAACCTGCCCGTGTCAATGTTGTGACTCATTAGAAACCATAGGAGGTAGCAAAAATGTTTTAGCCAATATTTAACACCAGAATATGTGACTAGGTTGTGACTGGAAGTAGCACCATACTTATTTTTAGTATCATTTGCTTTACACTATTGCTAGATACATTTATACACACAACTCATTACTCATACAAAATTGTGGGGAGATGTTATAATGTTAGTGTTCTCTGTGTTAGTCACTTTAATGGTGGATTTGTAATGTGATTATTCAGTCTGATGTTTAATTCTGTGCTGTGATGCAATGCAGATGTTTGAGTTGTAATGTAATTCATTGATGCTGTGATGCAATGCAGATGAATGAGTTTTTGATTTAGTATATTTCCAGTTGTTTCATTGTGAACATTTCACATTGTCCACTATTAACTTTAATCTCATTCTACAAAAAAAACGTTACATTTTTAAAATGTTTAAAACAAGATACATTTATTTCAAATGTTGTTGTTATTGTTATTGTTATTATTATTATTATTATTATTATTATTAATTTCATGATATCATGATATTATTATTTTGTATGGAATTTAATGTTGGTTATTACAAAAAATTAATGTAATTAGTAATTAATTACTAATAATTACTAATCATTATGAAAAGGGTATATTTTTATTTGTAATAATAAAAATATTTTTATTTAGTATCCTACCTTTATTTTTTAATATATTTCTACATTTCTTTATTTAAATGTGTATATAAATGTGCAAATTTTTAATATAAATATTAATATATATATTATGTGTATATATATATATATATTATTTGTATGTATTTTCATGTATTTATTTGTGTTTTTATTGTAATATATATGCATTTCTTTAATTATTTATTCATGCAATATGTGTGTGCATATATATAAATATATATTACTTAATTAATAAAAATAAAATGTATATATAATAATTACTAATAATTAAAATAATCAATTTAAATATATATAATAATTAATTATTTAATTACTTGAATTATTTGAATTATATATACATATATATATATATATATATATATATATATATATATATGTATATATAATTCAAATAATTCAAGTAATTAAATAGGTTAACCTATTTTAACTATATACAAAATAGTTTTTACTGCTTCTTAAAGACAGACGCATGACTTTTAAGAGAAAACACTCAACACTGAGTATTTGATTTGAGCACTTTGACAAGCTTATTCTTGTAAACCTCTGTAGATGCCAAAAGGTGCTTGAGGTTCCGTTCAAATGACCATTGAGTGCACTTTAAAGTGTCCAGGCCTGCAGTACTCCGAATGAACTTTGCATGCACTTCTTGCTGGGCCGTACACGTTTTGACCCGGGGTCACAGACGAAGCAAGGATCAAGCGCTAGAGCACAATTGGGGCAAGAGAGCGATTTGAGAAGCCTTTGTTGGAGTATGCGAGCGGGTGAAAATGTCAGCAGTGGCTAATGGGCAAAATGTCCGTGCCTGGATGACACTTTCAAATAGGCGTGACCCTTGCTGTGAACTTTCGTTTTGGTAATTGCTGGCCAGGCCTGTGCGCCGCCGCCTCAGTGGCAGGCCTGTACTGACACGCTACGTCACACTCCAAGAGCTTGTGTTTGCAAACTGTTTAACCGAAAGACCTCTCGACCGAGGGTATTCATTTGCAGTGTTTACACTTAGACGGACTTGATTAAACTTCTGGGCAAGTTGCTGTGCCAAGCTGGAAGTTGTTCAGATGCTGGTTTGCTCCATTGTTTTTGAATGGAATCTGGATTCACAAGCATAATGAGTGACCCCATCTTGCCCCTTTTATAAGGATTAATTAGTTGCTTGGGACGGGTCAAGCTAGTGTCAGACATCTTGGTTTTTCTTGGTTACTTAAGTTAAAAAGTCACATTTTCACTGCACACAACCTGAAATACTTTTCGTTGGGCAATCAGGATTTGTTTCAGATTAATTTTAACGTATAATGTTTTAATTGTATGTATATATGCTAGTATTTATGTATTTAA
This sequence comes from Garra rufa, assembly GCF_049309525.1. NCBI lineage: Eukaryota > Metazoa > Chordata > Actinopteri > Cypriniformes > Cyprinidae > Garra > Garra rufa. The sequence continues at coordinate 42,472,323 of NC_133368.1, read as the reverse complement.
TGTATGTTTCTTTTTATTATTATATATTTTTAAATATATTCTAATATATTTCTTTGTTGTTGTATTTAATACATACATACATATTGGTTTTTATTTACATACATTTGGTTTTTATTTACATACATTTCTTTATATATTTATTTTTTAATTGTATTGCTTATATTTATTTTTTATTGTTTTTGTATATTTATGTATTTGTGTTTTTTTAATTATATACATTTCTTTACACATTTCTTTATTATTTATTTATGTTCTATTTATTTAAATTATATATATATATATGTGTAATTGTTTTTATTTATTATTATTATATTGTTCAGATTTATTTTTAATTGTTTATATAAATGTATTTATTTTGTGTTTTATTTGTATTTATTTATTTGTTGTTTATATTTTTATTGTTTATGAATATATTCATGTATTTGTGTTTTTATTTACATACATTTCTTGACATATTTATTATTTACTTATTTATGTTATTGTTTATATTTATTTTTAATTGTTTATATATAAATGTATTTATTTGTGTTTTGATTTATTATTTATTTATTCTTTATATTTATTTTTAATTATGTGTGTGCGTTTGTGTATTCATATATTTAATTTTATATTATTTAATTTTTATATGTATTTTTTTACTGTTTATATACATTTTAATTGTTTATATATTAATGTGTTTATTTGTTTTTATTTATATACGTTGCTTTAGATATTTATTTATTTTTGTTTGTTATATATTTATCGTATTTTATTTATTTTATTTTTAATTGTGTGTATACATTGATGTGTTTATTTGTGTTTATATAGATAAATATATACACACACATTTCTTTAGATATTTATTTATTTTATTTAGTATTTATTTTGTGTTTTTATTTTTTTATTTGTATACATTTCTTTTATTTATTTTTTGTATGTATGCAGTTGTATGTATTTTTTTTTTATTTAACTATAATTCATAACAAGTTTTTTAATAGATTATTCTTATTAAACATTTATTATTTTACCTAGTATTTTTATGTACAATATATTTTATGCTTATTAGCTCACTATTTGTATGAGAAACACAGTTGCTGTCTATGTTCAATGTGTATTAAGTTATACTTTATTTAGGATGGTGTCTTAAAAGGCTGCTGCCCAAGTAGGAAGGTGTTTTTGGAGCAAACAATATATAAATGTAGTTGATTTGGTTTTAATGTCACACAGCTCTATTCTACACACATTAGAAAGCAGTGTTACAATATGAATTATATTTCCTGTTCCTGCTTTAAATTAATGAGCTGTCTTCTTTCTTTCTCTCATCAGCATCTGAGCCCAACTTGAAGCTGCGATCCAGGCTGAAGCAGAAAGTTACGGAGCGCAGGAGTAGCCCGCTGCTTCGGAGGAAGGATGGGCCAATCACCACTGCAAAGAAGCGCTCTCTGGACATGGCAGGTGAGAGAATTCATCTTGAACATCATTCACATTTTATGCATAGTGAAAGAAGGTAATGTCAAAAATGACTGGCAGAATCTCCTGCATGCACTGCTAGGAGGGACTGCTAGGCCGTGACTTCAACATTCGTTCATTCTTTGCTGAGACCAAATTAATGAAGTCCGTTTTCTCTCAGAATCGGCATGCAGCAGTGCTCCTGGTTCTGGTCCGAGTTCACCCAACAACAGTTCAAACAACATTACCAATGAGAACGGCATCGCTGGATCAATCTCCAACAGCTCAATGGAGGTAAAATCATGGCAGCGTGTTTGCAGTATGAGTAAAGTTATCATGGCTTCCCAAACTAGGGTTCGACAGGGGGTTTGTGAGCAGATGGAAAACAAATCAATAATTAAATGATAAAAATTTAATTTATTAAAATAAATGTTTAAAATAAATAATAATTAATTAAATAAATAAATAATAAAATAATTATTTTTTAAAGTAAATGTTAAAAATAAAAACAATCAAAACAAAATACTTATTAAAAGTGAAATATTATATTTGTTTTTCTGCATGTTATATGAAAGCAGAGAATTGTGCACATTTTATTATTGTCAATTATTTATATCTGTTAATATGTTAAATTTTTTCGGAATCCCAATTAAATCACTGAGGAATACAAGAACAATTTACTTTAAAATAAAATACATTATATTATATAAAGTTATATTATATTTTATTTTATATAACTGTTACGTTTTATTGTACATTTTTTAAAACTATTAATTAATTAAATAATTATTTTTAGATGACCCAGTGCATTAATTGCTTGAATTTAAATAATAATAAAAAAATCAATGCTTCTTTTTATTTGAATCACAAACTAAGATTATACTGTAGATTATCTTTACATTATGTCAAATTATAATATGTGAGAGTTGTAATATATTAAATTAGAATATAATAATATATTTTAATATAAAATACATTAATTCTTTAGATTAAAAAATAAAAATAAAATACATATGTATGTATTAAATAATTTTTATATAATTGATATAGATCTATATATATATATATATATATATATATATATATATATACACATTAGTCAGAGAATATTCATATTTTATTATGATATTATATATCAATCAGAAAATATTTATATTTTATGATGAATATTTTTTTTATCAAAAACCTTAATAATAAAAATCAAAAACTGTAAATTGTAATAAACTAATACAAATAAAAAATATTATATATTATAATTAAAATTAAATATATATATATATATATATAAAACCAATCACAATAATACAAATAAAAACTGTAAATTTTTGATTGAAATGATTACAAGTTGTAACGTTGCTTCGCGATTGTACGTAATCTACGGTTAGGTTAATATTAACTGCATTGATTGTGTGAGAAATTATATATTATGACTATTATTACCCATACAAATTCATCTTCAGTAATATTCCTTCATAAAAGCCCATTTTAATGCTTTTTAATTAGGCACTTTGCTTCACTGTGCCTAAGGAAACCTTTTAAGCGTGATAAAATTACTGCAACACATGACATCTCTCTCGAAGCTTGTTAGTGTTATTCCTAAATGGACCTCTAAATCTCTTCACCTCCTTGGATGCTTCAACTTTAGGATACATTTCAGCACTTACAGTTTAGCTTTATCGGAGGCCACACTTGTCGCTTGTTGCTTTGGGAAGTGTTCAGCGATTTTCCTGGCCGTTTCCATGCATGTTTTTCAGCCGCGGACAGTCTCCTTCTGTAGACGGCTCCCGCAGGGGTCCGGAGAGCGACCAGACAGAGCTGTTTGTTTTTATCGGTGGGGTTTATTTATCTGTGCATATGTTGGTGTGTGTGTGTGTTTGTGTGTGTGTGTCGTTCCAGTCATCTTTGGCGCACAGACTCGCGGGCAGAGAGGGTCCTGTTAGCCAGCTGTCTCTGTACACATCGCCCTCCCTTCCCAACATCACCCTGGGCCTGCCAGCCACCGGCCCCTCCAGCGTGAGTCCATCTTTCTTTCTCTTCGTCATAGAGAGGCCCCTGTCTGGACCGTCAGGGGGCCACATGTGGCTTTCAGCACCAGTGGCGTTGCAAAAAGAGCCTTTTGAGAGACAATAACTGACCGCGGCTCGACTGACGCAAGCGAGACATAATTTACAGGGGGAATGTCCTCTCTATTTTGCCCTGGATTCTTTTCGAATTTCGTTTTCTATTCACATAGGTGGCATCCGGCCAGCAGGACGGTGACAGAATGGCGGTGCCAGGCTTGCAGCCAGGAATACCCATAACCACTCCGTTCATGCCAGGAGCCCACCTGCCTTCGTACCTGGCCGCCTCCACCTTAGAGCGGGAGGGCGGCTCGGCACACAACACTCTCCTGCAGCATATGGTGCTTCTGGAGCAGTCGGCCGCACAGAACTCCCTGGTTGCAGGTCAGTGGCAGTCATAATAAGCAATGTTGATGTTACTAGGACTCCTTAACCTGGAGAGATGGGGCGGGCGGTGGTGTTTTTGTTGAAGTTTTATAACGGGAAGTGAGAAGAGATTGTCTATGACATACAGTATTACAATTATACTTGAATTAGATTTTATATTAAGAAATTAAATGTAAAAAAATAAATAAATAATCATGTCTTGTAACACATAAGGGGTGAGCTGTGTCACTAACGAGAACAATTTTCTTTAGAATAAAATACCAAAAATACTTCTTTATTATATTATATGATATTATTAAAATATAGAAGCATTTTTATAAGTAGTAAATATTATTTTATTTTGTAATACTATTTATTTGTATTAATAATATATTTATTTTTAATATATTTCTTTATTTCTGTATGTCTTTTCTTTATCTATTATTTATTTAAAATATTTTTATGCATTTATTTGTATTTTTTTTATTTATATACATTTCTTTATATGTATTTTTATTTATATATATTTATTTATTATTTAATTGTTTATTTTTGTTTATCTGTATCTTCAATAGTGAACAATGTTTTTAAGAAATATATTATTTTGTTTAAAATTTCAAATTTTATATTATATTATTAAAATACAAAAATTTACTATTTTTATAACTAGTGAAGTTAATTTTATTTTGTAATATTTCTTTGTATATTTCTTGATTTTATTATATTTCTTTATCTAATATTTATTTTATTATTTTATGTATTTATTTGTTTTTTATTTTTATTTATATACATTTCTTTATTTCATTGTTTATATTTATTTTTCTGTATGAATGTATATGTAACTATGTATTCATTTAAAATTTTCTATTTAAATGTATTTCATAACACATTCCATAGTGAATCTTATTTAAAATGATTGATTATTCTATTTAGAAATTATTATTTTATGTAGTATTTTTTACTGTGCCTTTTTTATTGTGAAGTTGTGAAGTTAAATCATTAATGAAAACAATTTGTATTATTATTAAATGAAATACTTACATTATATTATGTTATATTATATTATATTATTAAAATACAAAAATGCACTATTTTTAAAAACTAGTGAATTTAGTTTTATTTTGTAACTAGTAAATTTAATTTTACGTTATAGAGTTTATTATTCAAAATGTGTGTGTGTGTGTGTGTGTGTGTGTGTGTGTGTGTGTGTGTGTGTGTGTGTGTGTGTGTGTGTGTGTGTGTGTATACACACACACATTAAATTATACTATATTATATTAAAAATAGTATATTATAATGCATTATTATTTTATGAGTTTTAACTGACATTTATTCATAACACATTCCATAGTGATCAATATTAAAAAATAGATTTCTTTAAAATAAAATATCAAAAATACCTTGATTTTTATTGCATTATAATTAAATTAAGTACTTGCAAATATGCAAAAAAATGTATTATTAGTAAATTTTATTTTATTTTATAATAATAAATTTTTTTATGTTGCTTTATACAGTTTAATATAAATTTTTATGTATGTATGATCATTTTAATTTATATATTTTTTCTTATATAATATTAAATTGTTTTTATATATTATTTATACATTAAATTATACTATATTATATTAAAATACTATATAATAATGTACTGTTATGTTTTAATGTTTAATTTTATTATTATTAACATTTTTAAGATATCTTTAATCCTGGCATTTAATATTAAATTAAAACTAAATCTGCTAAAAGCATACATATAAATGCAACGTAAATATACAGTAATTACACTACATTTTAGCTGTTGTTTTAGTTTATAGGGAAATATGAAATATGCAGCTCTCCTGTCTGATTTTGCAAAATCAGTACAGAAAATTCTTCATTTTCTTTCAATAGAAGAAAATTAGGCACAGTTTACCCTGCAGCATCTGACGCACTTTACCCCGCCGCTCCCTTTTCATTTCTATAATTCACGTCTAATCTTTGCAACTGTTGTACTGCTTGGATGTATTATTCACACGGTTTGTTAATTCTCATAATACACAAATATTTCTCATATTTGTGACATAATTCCCTATTATTTGCACATTACATCTCGAAATTGCTTCAAAGGGGGGTCTCCGAACAGCCAAGTGCCCCGGGGCCTCGCAGGATCATAATGCGTCGCGCTCCGTTCCCCCCCGCGGATGTCATGCATTTATTGGCTGTAATTAGTCCGGCATAGGTTATGCAGCGCCCTTTATAAATTGGATTCAATTTCCTCCGATACGCACTAAAGAAGGCTCATTTTAATCAAATTAGTCATAGGCGGTGTTAATTAGCCTCATGATGTGCCAGGAACGGCTTCACGAGAGACGGGAGAGAGAGGCTGCCAATAAGAAGAGGTCAATACTTATCCTGAGGTTGAGAGAGAGAGAGAGACGCCTCGCTGGCGCAGTCAATTCTGACTAATGATTTGTGCCATCATAGACCATCACGGTAAAGAGGAAACCTCTTCTCTCTTCTCTCTTCTCAGCCCACTGTTGTCAGGGAGACTAGCGAATCCAGCGCACAGGAAGTGTACAGTCGTGGCCAAAAGTTTTGAGAATGACACAAATATTAGTTTTCACAAAGTTTGCTGCTAAACTGCTTTTAGATCTTTGTTTCAGTTGTTTCTGTGATGTACTGAAATATAATTACAAGCACTTTATACGTTTCAAAGGCTTTTATCGACAATTACATGACATTTATGCAAAGAGTCAGTATTTGCAGTGTTGGCCCTTCTTTTTCAGGACCTCTGCAATTCGACTGGGCATGCTCTTAATCAACTTCTGGGCCAAATCCTGACTGATAGCAACCCATTCTTTCTTAATCACTTCTTGGAGTTTGTCAGAATTAGTGGGTTTTTGTTTGTCCACCCGCCTCTTGAGGATTGACCACAAGTTCTCAATGGGATTAAGATCTGGGGAGTTTCCAGGCCATGGACCCAAAATTTCAACGTTTTGTTTCCCGAGCCACTTAGTTATCACTTTTGCCTTATGTCACGGTGGTCCATCGTGCTGGAAAATGCATTGTTCTTCACCAAACTGTTGTTGGATTGTTGGAGGGTGTTTTGGTACCATTCTTTATTCATGGCTGTGTTTTTGGGCAAAATTGTGAGTGAGCCCACTCCCTTGGATGAGAAGCAACCTCACACATGAATGGTCTCAGGATGCTTTACTGTTGGCATGACACAGGACTGATGGTAGCGCTCACCTTTTCTCCTCCAGACAAGCCTTTTTCCAGATGCCCCAAACAATCGGAAAGAGGCTTCATCGGAGAATATGACTTTGCCCCAGTTCTCAGCAGTCCATTCGCCATACTTTTTGCAGAAGATCAATCTGTCCCTGATGTTTGTTTTTTTTGGAGAGAAGTGGCTTCTTTGCTGCCCTTCTTGACACCAGGCCATCTTCCAAAAGTCTTGGCCTCACTGTGCGTTCAGATGCGCTCACACCTGCCTGCTGCCATTCCTGAGCAAGCTCTGCACTGGTGGCACTCCGATCCCGCAGCTGAATCCTCTTAAGGAGACGATCCTGCCGCTTGCTGGACTTTCTTGGACGCCCTGAAGCCTTCTTAACAAGAATTGAACCTCTCTCCTTGAAGTTCTTGATGATCCTATAAATTGTTGATTTAGGTGCAATCTTAGTAGCCACAATATCCTTGCCTGTGAAGCCATTTTTATGCAACGCAATGATGGCTGCACGCGTTTCTTTGCAGGTCACCATGGTTAACAATGGAAGAACAATGATTTCAAGCATCACCCTCCTTTTAACATGTCAAGTCTGCTATTCTAACCCAATCAGCCTGACATAATGATCTCCAGCCTTGTGATCGTCAACATTCTCACCTGAGTTAACAAGACGATTACTGAAATGATCTCAGCAGGTCCTTTAATGACAGCAATGAAATGCAGTGGAAAGTTTTTTCAGGATTAAGTTAATTTTCATGGCAAAGAAGGACTATGCAATTCATCTGATCACTCTTCATAACATTCTGGAGTATATGCAAATTGCTATTATAAAAACTTAAGCAGCAACTTTTCCAATTTCCAATATTTAAGTAATTCTCAAAACATTTGGCCACGACTGTACAAACAGGAAGTGTCAAATCCCTGGGAGGAACAGTGATGGAGAGTCTGTCTGGAGCAGAGTGGCACAATAATGCAAAATAATGTTTTCTCACTGAATACGGTAGCATTTCTTCTGGCAATCTATCATTCAGTGTAGTTGATTGTTTCAATTCATAATAGTCACATATTGGATTACTGTGTGCTCTTTATAATACTGCTCTCTGCTGGATTTTGATTGGTCAATTGTTTACTTATTTTTGTATAATTATGCTGCACAGTATAATTGATTGTTGTCCAAGACAAATTGCTACATAGCTGTGCTGTTTTCAGTGTTCATATGATCTGCATGAACAGTGACCAGCAATTAGAAGTTACATAATTTTTATATTTGTATTGTATACACGTACATTGTATATTAAAATATTTTTATATACGTTTTAATAATTTTATAGAGTTTTATTTTATATAATTATATAAAATGAATATATTATTTGTATTATATAGTTATCATTTAAATTATTTAATTGAATAATTTTATTTATATGTAAATTAATTATAGAAATTGAATTATTAGAAAGTAATGTTATATAATTCTATAACTTTAGAAAAATACAATAATTTATGTATTATTTTTATACATTTTATATTGTTATCTATATTTTATTTATTTATTGATTTATATTAATATATTATGTTTATATTTTTATATACAGTTATTATATTTTTATATATATTAACATTTTTATATATGTTTAAATTACTTTGTAGAATTTTGTTTTAATTCTATAATTTAAAAAAAATTAAACTAATGTATTTTTATACATTATATACATATTTTAGTTATTTTAAAAAATATAATTCTATGAAATATATAAAATATTTTTATATAAAATTAAGGAATAGTAGGTTTATTTTATTTATGCAGTTTATATTGATATATACTTTTTATTATTTTTACTATATTTCAACAATTTTTTAGTGTTTGACTAATTTTGTAGAATTTTATTGTATGTAATACATTATGTAATGTTATCTCTATTTTATATTGAATTAATATTTAAAAAATCTAAAATTATGTATTTGTATACATTACATACGTTCAGAATTTTATAGAATACAATTTTATATCTATATTTTATATAAAGTTAATAAATATTAATTATAAATATTAAATATTAATAAAACTATTATATATTATAATGCATTATATATTATTATCTAGATTTTAAATTAAATAATTAATTAATTAATATTTATTTTAGTACATTTATAGAATATTTAATACAATTTATATTTGATATGTATTATATAATTTTATCTGTGTTTTATATAAAATTAATGAATATTAGTTTTGTTTTAGTTTTATATATGTATTATATAGTTATGTTTATTAATATTAATTTTGTAGAATTTTATTTTATGTAATCATATAAAACTATTATATATTATAGTGCATTGTGTGATGTTATATATTTTTTAAATTTAATTATTAATATTTAAAATAATCTAAAAGTATGTCTTTTTATACATTATACATGTTTTAGTAATTTTATAGAATATGTAATGTATGAATTAATTAATGTTATCTATATTTTAAATAACATTACTGAATAATAGTTTTATTTTATATATGCAGTTTATATTTATACTTATATATGATGTTTATATCAATATATACAGGTTTTTTTTTTACTATATTTTAGCATAATTTTACACATGTTTCACAAATTTTGTAGAATTTGATTTAAAACTATTATATATTATACATCTTTATATAATGTTATTTATATTTTATAATTGTGCGTGTGCGTCAAATGAACATATGAATATTCTTTTCCTGTTTCTTTGACATTTTGCACCATATGTTATTTATATTTTATATTTCTTGTGTGTGTGCATTAAATGAACATGAATATCTTTGGCCATCTTTTGGCCACATCTTTTGTGTTTCTTTGACATTATGCACCATTAGTTACATATTTAGGACAGCATATGAACTTTAAAAATAGTTAAGCTTTTAAAAACAAATCTCAAGATCAGCGCTCTGTTCCATTCACTCACACTCTGTTGCTTTTTGAGAAGGATCTTGTCAGTTTCATGTACATTGTGCATTAGACACTTCACGAGCGATCCGTGGGCATGCCGTCTAACACCGAGGCAGAGATGCGCTTCTATCTTCAGCCGTGTGTTCAGGAAACTTAACCCCCCGAGAGCCAAAGCAGGCGAGGTGTTAATTAGTTGGGGGCTGAGTGCTAACTAGAATCTGCTGTGTAACCCAAAGCCCATGTGTTGTGTCCCCAGGCCTGGGGGGCGTGTCCCTGCAGTCCCATCCCATCCACAAGCTCCGGCAGCACCGGCCCCTCGGACGCACGCAGTCGGCCCCCCTGCCCCAGAACGCCCAGGCGCTGCAGCAGCTGGTGGTTCAACAGCAACACCAGCAGTTCCTGGAAAAACACAAGCAACAGTTCCAACAGCAGCAGCTTCACATCAGCAAGGTAAAGCACTCTGTCTGTCTTTAGCTCCCTTAATCACCATGGCAACCAGCAGGATGTGCCTTCCTTATATGGTCTGACCGGAAACACTTTGCTTGTTTGTGTGCATTAATGTGTGTGTTTGTGAGGCTGCAGTCTCGAGCAAACCCAGACTGAATCTTTGGATAGAATCACAATTAAACAGGGTTCAGCAGAAACTAATTTATCTGCTGGTTCCATTTCTCACTTTAATAGAATGTATTTATATATTTCTAAGTTTTAGAGATTAAGAAAGAAAGTTTTCTTGACCATTTTTTCCCCTTTACATTTTTTTTTTTTTTTTATTAAAAATGTTATCCATATTTTATATTGAATTATTGAATTATTGATATTTAAAAAAAAATCTAAAATATTTTTTATACATTATATAGATGTTTTATTAATTTAATAGAATATAATTAAATGAAATTATGATATAATATAATATTGTATATGTATTAATGTTATCTATATCTTATATAAAAACAATGAATATTAGTTTTATCTATGCAAAATATCTATATCTATATATGTTTATATTGATATATAGTTTTTACATTTTTACTATGTATTCAAATTTTTAATTTTGTAGAATTTTATTTGATGTAATCATTATATTATAACTATATTATAATGCATTATGTGATGTTATCTATATTTTAAATTGAATTATTAATGCAATTAAAATTTTACAACATTATTATTACTATTATTATTATTATTATTATTATTATTATTAATAATGACAATAATAATAATAATAATAATAAATCAGCATATTAAAATGATTTCTGAGGCATCATGTGACACTGAAGGCTGGAGTAATGATGCTGAAAATTCATATTTAGCATCAGGAATATACTAAATTACATATAAAATATAATCAAATAGAAAAAAATATTTTGAATTGTAATGATATTTAATAATAATAATGTTTTACTGCATTTTTTAATCAAAAAGAAGTCTGTTATTAATATATTATATAATATATTAATAATTCATTATAAAATATAAATAACATTACGTAATGAATTATAATATATCATAGTTTTACATGGTTACATAAAATAAAATTCTACAAAATGAGTTAAACGTATAAAAATCCGTATAAAACTAATTTTCATTAATTTTGTATAAAATATAGATAACATTATATAATACATGTAAAATATACATTTATTTGAATTGTATATTTTATAAAATTACTAAAACATATAATATATAAAAACAAATAATTTGAGATTTTTTTTAAACATCAATTTAAAATTTAGATAACATCACATAATGCATTATAAAAATATAAAATGGTTTAATGATTACATAAAATAAAATTCTACAAAATTTGTTAAACATGTATAAAAAATGTTAATACAGTCGATATAAACATAGATATACATATACTGCATATATAAAACTAATATTCATTAATTGTATATAAGATATATAAAACATAGTACATATAAAAATCATAATTTAATTATATTTTGCTAAATTACTTATACATCTATATAATGTATAAAAATACACTTTTTTTAATATAAATAATTCAATATAAAATATAGATAACATTGCATAATGCATTACAATATATAATTTAATTTTGTATGATCCCTCTTATTTTGGTAAAATAATTAACATTTTGCAGATTCTGCTAAGTGTATGTAAACTTTTGACCTCAACTGCACTGTATATGCCTTGTCTGTATTTTTACATACATTTTTTCATACTGTATACTTTTTGTGCTTCAGAATGACGTTTTTAATTCATCTGGGAGCTAGTTGATTTGCTTCATGAACGTTTCATTGAAGAATTGCAAATCCCAATGGAGAAAATGAATGAGAAAAATACTTGCTGTGCTCCATCACCGCCCCATTTTATTCCTCTTTGTGTTTGCTCATGGATTGTGTGGTGAGGTCTGTGGAGATTTCTAGTGTTGGGCCATTATCCTATAGGGTTTTGGTTTGTTTCTAATGCCTGTGCTCCCCCCCCCCCCCCACCCACCCACTCACCACCGCAATTGTGCATTATAGATTAGTTATGGGGTTAATCCATGCCTGCACACAAACATGTCAGGATGAGCTCACTGGGTGTGGATCACCTCAGCGCTACACTCTGGGCTTCCGGGAATACTGCCTCTGCTCAGCAGATGTCAGAGGAATTTAATGCTTCCCAAGCATTTACGCTGTTTGGATATGACTCCATTCCTGTGTTTTTAGAGTTCACGAGGGGGATAAGAGAAGACATATGTTGTGAATCAGCGCATGTGTTTTTCTGCATATCTGTGGACTTAATTTGTGATTTTTCCTACAATTTATCTAGGAAAAATCCACAAAATGGATTTAAACATGGTGAAACGTGTTCACACAAAAATGAAAATCAATTCTGTCACTTGTTCCAAACCTGTTCTTTTCTTTCTTCTGTTAAACATGAAAGAAGACCTTTTTAAGAACACATTTTTTTCTATACTATAAAAGTCAATGGCTACCTTCAGCTCTTGGGTTGCCAGTATTCTTCAAAATATCTTCTTTTGTGCTCAACAACTAATAGAAATTCTTAGAACTTTGGAAGAAGTGGTTGGTAAATAAATTATAATTTTAGAACTATCTTTTTTCCTTAGGGGTAGCGCTGAAACCCTATTGTAATTGTTAGAATGGTCACGAATCCGTGATCTCCACATAAAACTGATTGTGCAGACCAAACCGTAAGTTGTAGAGACTTGAAACTTGGAGGGATGGTAGTACTCAGGCCACCTACAACTTGACCAAAGCTCACCCCAATCGGCCTGACGGAGGCGCTACAGCGATCAAAAGTATGAAATCGCTAATAACTCTTAAACCACTACTCCAACTGTGACAAAATTGTTGGGTACATTTGTGAACTAATCCTAGGTTTTTCGTCCGATCAGAACCAAACCAGTGCAGGAAGATTCTCTGGGGGTGAATAACAATAATTAACAAAAATGCTGAACTTTCGACTCACCGTTGAAAATGTTCAAAAGAGACAGGGCCACTTTTACTAAAATGCCTATAACTCAGAACACTGACGTAAGAGCTCAATCTGAGGTCACAAGAAAAAAATTGCAGAGCTTGGGCACTTGGTGGCTTTCACAGCGCTACCCCTAATAAACTATCCCTTTTCATTAGGGGTAGCGCTGAAACCCTACTGCAATTGTTAAAATAGTCATGGATCAGCAATCTCCACATAAAACTGATCGTGCAGACCAAACCGTAAGTTGTAGAGACTTGAAACTTGGAGGGATGGTAGTACTCAGGCCACCTACAACTTGACCAAAGCTCACCCCAATCGGCCTGACGGAGGCGCTACAGCGATCAAAAGTATGAAATCGCTAATAACTCTTAAACCACTACTCCAACTGTGACAAAATTGTTGGGTACATTTGTGAACTAATCCTAGGTTTTTCGTCCGATCAGAACCAAACCAGTGCAGGAAGATTCTCTGGGGGTGAATAACAATAATTAACAAAAATGCTGAACTTTCGACTCACCGTTGAAAATGTTCAAAAGAGACAGGGCCACTTTTACTAAAATGCCTATAACTCAGAACACTGACGTAAGAGCTCAATCTGAGGTCACAAGAAAAAAATTGCAGAGCTTGGGCACTTGGTGGCTTTCACAGCGCTACCCCTAATAAACTATCCCTTTTCATTAGGGGTAGCGCTGAAACCCTACTGCAATTGTTAAAATAGTCATGGATCAGCAATCTCCACATAAAACTGATCGTGCAGACCAAACCGTAAGTTGTAGAGACTTGAAACTTGGAGGGATGGTAGTACTCAGGCCACCTACAACTTGACCAAAGCTCGCCCCAATCGGCCTGACGGAAGCGCTACAGCGATCAAAAGTATGAAATCGCTAATAACTCTTAAACCACTACTCCAACTGTGACAAAATTTTTGGGTACATTTGTGAACTAATCCTAGGTTTTTCGTCCGATCAGAACCAAACCAGTGCAGGAAGATTCTCTGGGGGTGAATAACAATAATTAACAAAAATGCTGAACTTTCGACTCACCGTTGAAAATGTTCAAAAGAGACAGGGCCACTTTTACTAAAATGCCTATAACTCAGAACACTGACGTAAGAGCTCAATCTGAGGTCACAAGAAAAAAATTGCGGAGCTTGGGCACTTGGTGGCTTTCACAGCGCTACCCCTAATAAACTATCCCTTTTCATTAGGGGAAGCGCTGAAACCCTACTGCAATTGTTAAAATAGTCACGGATCAGCAATATCCACATAAAACTGATCGTGCAGACCAAACCGTAAGTCTTAGAGACTTGAAACTTGGAGGAATGGTGGTACTCAAGCCACCTACAACATGCCCAAGTCTCGCCTCAATCAGCCTGACGGGGCCGCTACAGCGGTGAAAAGTATGAAATCGCTCAAAACTCCTAAACTGTCACTACAACCGTGGCAAAATTTCTGGGTACTTTTGCGAACTAGTCCTAGTTTTTTCGCCCGATTGGAACCGAACCAGTGCAGAAAGATTCTCAGGTAGTGAATATCAATAATTATCCAATTATGAGATATCTTGGCCAAACTCAGAACACTTATGCAAGAGCTCAATCTAAGGTCACAAGAAAAAAATAGCTTGGGCACTTAGAGGCAAAAAACATAAAAATGACTATAACTGTGCAACCATTTGTCCTATAAACATGAAAATTGGTGTGCACAGTCTTTGTCCAAAGTGCCACAAGTGTTTATAAGAACAGTTGCTTATCTCAAAATACATGGCCGCAGTTGGCCGACGAATTTAGACCACCTGTTAGACAAGGTTAACGGATGCCGATCAGAGCGAAACTCGTTGGGCCTGTTTGACTCGCCCCCAAAGGTCTGAGGGAAATTTGAAAGAAATTGGCCACTGGGGGGGGCAATGTCGCATTTTTGAAGGGGTGGTTTTTCGCACATACAAGCAAAATATTTGTATCATGCAATAAAACTCCTTATTCCAGACAGCTTTGCCTCTACAACCATCGCTGTCAATCAAACCGTTTGTTAGATGATTGAGAAGATGTATGCTTTTGCAAACTAGTCCTAGTTTTTTTGCTTAATCTGGAAAAGAAACACTCCAGTACAATTCTTTGCACTCTCTAGGACAATAATTATAAAAAAAAAAAATTTAATTCACCCTTTGGGAGGCTATAATGGGGTCATTTATTTGGGGGCCTGTCCAAATTTACTCAAAGTCCTATAAAGCCTAAAGGAAAACTTAAAACTTCATGAAACCTGGTGAGCACATCTGATTCTAAGCAAGCATGTAAAGTTTTAAGGAGATTGGACCACAGCTGGCACTATAATAGCCATAACTGTTAAAAAACAATATTTTTTATGGTAAATTACCTGGATTTGCCAAAAATGCTTTTTTTAAATACTTGATTTAGGTGGTAACAGGCTTGCTAAGTAATGTCTTTTTTCAAATGTGCTTAAATGCCTTAAAGTGCTCGAACCCCGGTAATCGCTGCTTGCAGCTATATTTAAAGTTTCTTCTGTGCAACACAAAATCTGTTTTTGACATTTTCTCAGTTCTGTTCTGTTAAAGCCAACATTTACAACCTGTTGTACTTGCATTAAGTAAAAAACTTCCCAACATTGTAGTTTTGATTCCTCATTTGTGCAATTTAAGTATGCATATATTCAAATTAACATGTCACAATTAGACATGAGAACCAGAAATATTTGGCGTCATTTGCATCATTCTATCATTAATTACTCACCATCATGTCATTCCAAACCCTGTGAGACCTTTGTTCATCTTCAGAACACAAATTAGTTCGAAGCACATATTTTTTGATGAAATCCGAGAGCTTTCTGACCCTGCATAGACAGAAACGGTACTTTTGCGTACCATTTTCTTTGCGTACAAAAAGTGTTCTCGTAGCTTCATAACATTACTGATGTCACATGGACTATTTTAACAATATCCCTACTACGTTTCTGGTCAGAAAGCTCTCGGATTTCATCAAAAATGTCTTAATTTGTGTTCCGAAGATGAATTTACAGGTCTTACAGGTTGGAACGACATGAGGGTAATTTAAGAGCTGTCTTAAATTATATGTTTGGCTTCAGAAATCCCAAAATATAGTACTCAAGACTACTTTTATGGCTTTTTTTCTTTTTGTCTGTTTCTGGAGCTTGACGGCCTTTGCTTACCAATGGACTGATATGTGGGTGGGTAAATGATGACAGAATTCAAATAACCTAATTAATATTCATGACCCAACCCCCAGCTGAAAAAGTTTGTGTGCTGAGCTACTGACGCCGACAAAGTCTAACTTTGTGAACAGCTGAAGATGTTTTAGGTCTAATTATTGAACTTTTATGACACAAAGACCCAGGTGATTGACGTTTTTGGAAAGTTTTTCAGCTTTCAGATGATCTCCGGTATCACGTTTCAGATCATACCTGTCATTTTGGCTTTGACTGATTAATTTGACGGATGTTCATGTACCTGGCATGAACATTCGACATGTTCACTAATCTGAAGGGAGAGATGAAGCTGCGGTGAGGACAAGGGGGAAAACAAAGATGAGAATATGAAAAAAAGAAAAGCTTGTTTGGAATGAGGCAATTGCAGAGCGCTCTGACGTCAATTATGTTCCCTCGGCACATTGCCAGGGGGCTGTGTTTTTCAAGTGTGTGTGTGTGTGTGTGTGTGTGAGGGCGGGGCTAGAGCTGTCATTTCCACGGTGATAGGGTTAGACACAGCTGTCACAGCATGAACTTGAGCCAAGAAGACGGTTTCTTTTTGTTCCTGTTGTTCCAAGAATATGATTTAATGCAACTGTAGCTTTGAGTCTGTATTTTTTGACACAAGATCTCTGTGTTGCAGATGTCTTCTTAAGTTTCTTTCTCGTAAAGTCCTGTTTTGTTTAAGTCATGCAACCTGTCTTACTTCCATTAAGTGATGTAATTTCTTAGTAAAACATATTTAATGTTTTAAAAAATGTGTATTAATAAATAAATGGGGTCAGTTGGCTCATGCTTTGAAATAGTTAGCTACTTTTCAAAGTACTAACAATGTCCACAATGTCAAAAACATCAGATCATGATTTTTTCATGCATTTTTATTTTATATAATAATAATAATTTAAAAAGGTATGTATTGATGTATCTTTTAATGTCATAAATTGATTTTTGTTGTAAATATGGCTGAAAAGATTGTTACACTGAATGACATTTTAGTGGGTGTCTTCTGTAAATGTGTGAAAAATGTGTGAAATTTATTTTTTGCTCAGAAAAACAAAAATTAAATTAAACAGAAAACTTTTTTTGAAAAAAAAAAAAAAACAGTAAACAATTTAAAGCAGTATTACACTTATTGTTTATATATACTGAATATAGGCTGAGTTTATTGGATCAAAAACACAGTAAAAGACACATTAAGTTTTAAAATATATATTCAAATACAAAACCGTTATTTTAATTTTTAATAACATTTCACAATTTTACTGTTTTTACTTTATTTTTGCTCCAAGATAACAGATTATATATATTAGTGCTGTCAAATGATTAATCGTGATTAATCACATCCAAAATAAAAGTTTTACATAGAATATGTGTGTGTACTGTGCATATTTATTATGTATATATAGACACACACATACAGTATATATTTTGAAAAATTTACATGTATTTACATGCGTATATTTATATTCATATGATTTATATACTTAAATATGTACATGCTATGTACATGCATGTATGTGTATTTATATATGCATAATAAATATATACAGTACACACATATATGTGACCCTGGACCACAAAACCAGTCATAAGGTTAAATTTTACAAAACTGAGATGTATATAGAATATGAAAGCTCAGTAAATAAGCTTTCTATTGATGTATGGTTTGTTAGGATAGGACAATATTTGGCCGAGATACATCTATTTGAAAATCTGGAATCTGAGGGTGCAAAAATATCAAAATCCTGAGAAAATCACCTTTAAAGTTGTCCAAATTAGGTTCTTAACAATGCATATTACTAATCAAAAATTACATTTTGATACATTTACAGTAGGAATTTTACAAAAAAATCTTCATGGAACATGATCTTTACTTAATTTCC
>NC_133368.1:42410671-42453289 GCF_049309525.1 Garra rufa | reverse complement strand
TACTCAATCTTCCAGCCCAGGGTCAAGTCTTTATGAACATTAACAATGATTTGGGCCAGATATGTAATGTAAAACTAAGGCGCGCTGTGACTCGGCAGGATTCTGTCGGCTGAATGAACACAGTTTGCTTTCTCACATCACGTCTTTAAATCTGCAACTTTGCTGGCAAAAATTATCACCAGCTGGATATAAATCAATACAAATATGTGGTAACAATTCTGACATTTAACATTGGTCTGGGGCTTAACCTCTCATACTCTATGACAGATGAGCGGAGCGTGAGACTCTTCAGCAAAGAACGCAACCCGGAAAAACTATCGGCAAGGATTTTTGCCGATAACCGATAGGTCGGCCAATCAACTATCGGTGCCGATTAATCGGCAACACCGATACATCGGTCGACCTCTAATATATATATACATATAGTTTATTTATATATTTAATATTTACTTTATTCATTAAAGAAAATAGTTTTATTCAGCAAAGATGCATTACAAAAAATGCTGTATCACACTTTGCACACAAATATTAAGTAACAGCTGTTTTTGACATTACTAATACTGATATTACATGTTTCTTGCATATCTTGCAATCAGCATGTTAGAATGCTTTCTGAAGGATCATGTGACACTGAAGACTGCAGTAATGATGCTGTAAATTTAGTAGTGTGTGTATGACTCAGATATTGAAATATTTAGGCCTAGTGGAAATACTGACAGGCTTTCATCTAAATGTTACTGTTACATGTCATGATGTTGACAGCAGCGTTTTGCTCTGCATGAGTAGATCAGAGAAACAACACTCATTAGCCAATCATCTCTCGCCTGATCTTCTCAAAGGGAGAACTATTTCGTCTTGGGTGGTCTGTTTTGCTAATCCAGGGTTGATGTAATGGTTTTGTACTCTCTCTGAGCTGGATTGGAGATTTGGAGGCCTGATGTCACCTCTCACACATCTCGTCCGTTAATCCGCTTTGGGTCCGAAAGAGCAATTTCAGCCCGGGATCGCCAGCATCAGTCTAATCCGGTGTTTCTCATCAGAAGAGGTCGTTCCCTGATCTCTCTCTGTGTTTTCTTCCACTTCACATTCCTTCAGCATCTGTTGATATTACCCACTGTGCCTCAATGTGAACTTTCTTCTCAAGACCTCTCCTTCACATCTGCACAGAGAAACAAGAGTATTTAGACATAGCTTGTCCATAACTTGATGTTAAAGGATTCGTTCACTTCCAGAATAGAAATTTCCTGATAATCTACTCACCCATATATCATCCAAGATGTTCATGTCTTTCTTTCTTCAGTCGAAAAGAAATTAAGGTCTTTGAGGATAACAATCCAGGATTTTTCTCCATATAGTGGACTTCAATGGTAGCCAATGGGTTGAAGGTCAAAATTGTAGTTTTAATGCAGGTTCAGAGTTTTTTTTTTTTAATGGCTGATCGTTTCACTAGATAAGACCCTTCTTCCTCGGCTGGGATTGTGTAGAGCCCTATGACGCTGCCTTAAAACTGCAACTTGGACCTTCAACCTATTGGCCACCATTGAAGTTCACTATGTGGAGAAAAATCCTGGAATGTTTTTCCCCAAAATCAAATTTCATTTCGACTGAAGAAAGAAAGACTTGAACATCTTGGATGAAATGGGGGTAAATTATCGGGAATGGACGTGAACTAATCCTTTAAGAAGCAAAATGGGTCTGACCATAATACGTAACCGTAACCATAATACATAACTGAAATCATTTGGTTTGTTGATTGCAGACAATAAAATCGCAAAAAAAAGACATCCAAGCCATATCAATAGACCAGAATATCAGAGAGAATCCAGAAATGGCTTTTTTGGGTAAGCAACCCCATACAATGAACTATAAATCCACTCACAGCGTTTTTGCAACCACATAGCAATGCGCTAGAAACACCTCAGACTACGTTATAAAAATCACTCAGCAGACCTTAGCAAACACATAACAGCATAGCAGCGCACTAGAAATGTGTTGTGGAATTTATTTTGAAATTGACTTTCTGACTTGCTTTGTTGGCTTTCGCCTGAAATGTGGTTTGTTTGAAGCTGATTGTAGTCATTTGTTTTTGTGTGTTTGTAAACACAGACTCCAGTTATTTTTCTAATGGGTTGTTCGGGTTTTCAGGCTCTTTGCACCATGCTGGGTGGTGCCGCAGTGCTTTGGCTGGCAGCCATTTTGAAAGTTACAGAACGTTTGATGCTTTTCTGAGTTTCTCCTTTCATTTTTCATCATTTTGCCTAGAGGTAAATAAAAAATTGAACTCGTTTTCGCCATATGCTTCTATTGTGACACTATCATCCTTTTGTCAATTGGTTACTGTCAATCTGACCATGTGGTGCAACACATATTTACATTTTAGCTTTAAAGGATTAGTTTACTTTCAGAAAAAAAAACGTTTCCATGTCATCCAAGATGCTCATGTCTTTTTTCTTTAGTAGTAAAGAGGATTTTGAGGAAAACATTCTAGGATTTTTCTTCATATAGAGAAACAACGGGTTGAAGGTCCAAATTAAAGTTTCAGTGCATCTTTAAAGGGCTCTACACTCTTAAAAATAAAGGTGCTTCAAAAAGGCTCTTTACAGCGATGCCATAGAAGAACCATTTTTGGTTCCACAAAGAACCATTCAGTCAACGGTTGCTTAAAGACCCATCTCTTTCCTACCTTTTTATAATCTGAAGAACCTTTGTGAAAAAAGCCTCAAAAGCCTTCCTAACCTTTCTAAACCTTCAAATTTCTTTTCAACTGAAGAAAGAAAGAAATGAACATCTTGGATGACATGGGGTGAGTAAATTATCAGGACATTTTTATTCTAGAAGTGAACTAATCCATTAACTTTAGCTTTAAATTGTGAAAGTGCTGCATCACTTGGATGTGAATTTAGCTTGAAAGATAATTATTTTTGATGAGGCCAGTGAAAATGTGGGCATGTTGAGAAAAATCTTTACTTAAGCCTTGTTTTATTGATTAATTTATTTATGTTGTAATATTTTTATGGAAATCAGCCTAAGAAAGTCTTGCTTTTGGCATTTAGTTGTCTCTGCATACTAAGCTGATAACGTTTGGGGGACAAATTACATTCTTTTTAATCTTTTAAAAAAATTTGAACTTGTGTTGGTGTATATGCTGTCAACCTTTTTTTTGTAACAGTCAGATTTGTAATCATCTTTTACAATGAATCTTCTCTATTTCATTAAGGTTTCATCACAGAAACTCTTGGCCTCATTTGGTGCATCAGCCTGTTTCTCCAGCAATCAGCCCTTTACTCCCAGCTATCCTTTTCCACGCCATTTGCAAACACTTGCGCTCTGTCCAGTAGCTTGAGCCATCGAAAGCAGCTGTTTGATTGTCAGCTTGCCGTCCTCGTCCCAGGTGGAGCATGAAAAGCATCGTCTAATTTACCAGTAAGGATGAATATCTCTCTAGCACTCCAGGCTCATCCCTGGTCTCGTATTTATTTCAGTACCTCAGAAGCTCAGAAGCTTTTGCCCCGAGGCTCGGAGATCTCATTGGCCCTCAGTGCATTTGAAGGTAGACAGCTTGATGTGCTTTCATTCCGGTCCAGACCTTCTGGATTGGCAAACGTGTTTTTGATCCGGCCGTATCAAAGTTCAGACTTCTTTCGGGAATATCAGCCCTTTGCGATTCTGGCTGTTGGAGTCCATTGTTTGACATTTTTGTTTTCTGTGTACCCAGTTGCGTAGGTTGCCCAGTTTAGCCCGGCAGGCTGACGTCAAGGCTGCTAGTCTGCAGGCTTTACTGCTCCAAACAACTGGCACTAATGGTGTGTTGGCCCCAGGGCAGCCGGATGGGGAACGCAACTTGATCCAGATGCTGACGCCAGTGCACAGAGTCTCCCCTACAGCAGACTCGTAATCGCAGTCTGTCACTGTTTTTACCCGGACTGTGCAGCTGCAAACCTGCCTGCTCCTTATTCAGTCTGTTTATGCATTATACACTCTTAAAAATAAAGGTTGGCATCTGTGGTTCCATAAAGAACCTTCAACATCCATGGAATGTTTGCATTGTACAAAGCGTTCTCTATAGTGAGCAAAAGTTCTTTAGATTACTAAAATGGTTCTTTTAAAGGTGACATATCATGAAAATCTGACTTTTTCCATGTGTAGGTGCTATAATCAGGTCCCCGGTACATCTACCAACTCAGAAAATTTGGTTTTTGGTAAGACGTTTTTTTGCAAGCATGTGAAAAAACAAGCATTATTATAATTATTATAATATTATAATATTCCCTAATCTGCACGTTTCCACCCACGGGGTCGTCATTTTGAAATTTGGCAAGCGACAATGGTGTACCGGTTATAACGCCATGGTAAAAGTTCAAGCAAAGCATGCTAACTGTTCTGCCGTTGGTTGCACAGACCAGCACAGAACACTGTTTAGAGTCCCAGCCTCAGAAGAGACGAGACCAGTGGATTTATTGATTTATTTACTGTATATTACGTTGCGGCCACACAGATCGAATATAAACATGCAATTGCTTTCCCAGCTGTTTACCTTCACAGACATAACCGACTGTTTTTGTAACTCCTGTGTTTTTTAACATAAACTTGTGTGCATTTGACAGTTTAAGCGCAATAAGACATGAAAGAATTTAGTTTAGCACTCGTATGAGACTATATCAGAAGTTTAAACTAATATGGCTTAAACGCATGATTTTAGCACAATAGACATGATAATCAAAACCAAACAGATGTTTTTTTTGGCAGAATATCTGTGTTGTATTTTGAGCTGAAACTTCACAGACACATTCTGGGGACACCTGAGACTTCTATTACAAGGAGCATAATAGTTCTCCTTTAAGAAATGATCACTAAAAGTTTCTTTAAGGAACCCAAAATGATTCTTCTAGGGTATCACTTTGAGTTCGAAACCCCTCCTTTTGGACTCCAGCTGAGTCTGAGAATGCATCTTGAGAAGTCATAACTCAAAATCCAGTGCTCTACAGTAGATTTGTGCATTTAAATAATCAGATTGTATCTTAATTGGAGGTTAAAGCCTCAATTTCCTTTTATTTTCATTCCAAAACCATAAATCTGATTATTTCCCTTTAAACTTTATGGAGTTTCATCCTGAGACTTTTTAGTTTTCTAGATTTTTATGTGAGATATATTGGAGTAAAATGTCAGCTAGACTGAATCATCTTTTTAAGTGAACTCAGTTGGTTGCTTTTTTTTTTTGTTTAGTACCCGTATGCCGCGTGACAGCTGCTTTCTTTGCGCATGCTTTGGATGCGTGCGTTTAGAAAACCCTATATCAGAAGTTTAAA
Source organism: Garra rufa (assembly GCF_049309525.1). Classification (NCBI taxonomy): domain Eukaryota; kingdom Metazoa; phylum Chordata; class Actinopteri; order Cypriniformes; family Cyprinidae; genus Garra; species Garra rufa. The sequence continues at coordinate 42,447,983 of NC_133368.1, read as the reverse complement.
CTAATATGGCTTAAAATGCATGACTTTTAGCACAATAAAAATTTGGCAGAATATCGGAGTTAACTGAGGCTTCATCTCAAATGGGCATTTTTAAAATGATATAATAAATGATCTGTGGTGTATTTTGAGCTGAAACTTCACAGACACATTCTGGGGACACCTGAGACTTCTATTACAAGGAGCATAGTTCTCCTTTAAGAAATGATCACTAAAAGTTTCTTTAAGGAACCCAAAATGATTCTTCTAGGGTATCACTTTGAGTTCGAAACCCCTCCTTTTGGACTCCAGCTGAGTCTGAGAATACATCTTGAGAAGTCATAACTCAAAATCCAGTGCTTTACAGCAGATTTGTGCATTTAAATAATCAGATTGTATCTTAATTGGAGGTTAAAGCCTCGATTTCCTTTCATTTTCATTCCAAAACCATAAATGTCAACCAAAGATTTTTTCCCCTTAAACTTTATGGAGTTTCATCCTGAGACTTTTTATTTTTCTAGATTTTTGTGTGAGATATGTTGCAGTAAAATGTCAGCTAGACTGAATCATCTTTTTAAGTGAACTCAGTTGGTTGCTTTGCCTGACAGTCATTATTAATGTTAACAGAATTTTAATTTTCGGTTGATACCGGAATTTATTTGCATGCACTACACTTCAAGTGTTTGGGGTCAGTAAGGTTTTTAAATGCTTTTGAAAGAAGCCTCTTAATCTCACCAAGCATTTTTTAAAATAAAAAATACAATAAAAACAGTAATATTGTGTTGTTGTTGTTTTTTTACAATTTAAAATAACAGTTTTCTCTTTCAGTATTTTAAAATGTAATATATTCCTGTGATGCAAAGCTGAATTTTCAGCATCATTACTCCAATCTTCAGTGTCACATAATGCTTTTTGAAATCTGCACAAGAAACATTTCTTATTATTATCAGTGTTGAAAACAGTATTTTTTTTTTTTTCAGGATTGTTTGATGAAGAGAAAAAAAACATGTTTTTGAGATAAATCTTTTGCAACATTATAAATGTTAGCTCTCAATTTTCATCAATATAATGTGTCCTCGTTGAATTTCAAGATTAATTTAAAAGAACTAAACATTTGGGATCTGCAGTCAGATTGAATTGATTTGGATTGATGGAAATCCGCGCTTGTAGACGTGCGTCACTGTTTCTTTTCTCTTGTTTTCTTTGCTTTCTTGCTTGCTTGCAAGTTTGAGAGTTAAAAACGAGAAGGTGGAAAATATGTCCTGCTGTTTATGAGGGGAGGACAGATTTAGATGGTTGAAATGTGAATCATAATGTGTTTTTCGTAAAATGTGAGTACACGGTACAGTGATAGATTCATGTTTTCCTTGAAAGTTTTATGTGGCATCACTAATTCCTACCATTTTGGGTTCCACTGGCTTGATGTGATGCTGGTCGTACGGTTTATTTACTGGCCTACAAACATTACCACATTATGTGCAATAATAAAATAGTGGGTAAACTTATTTTTGCTGTTTCTATGGTCTTTTTTGCTTATTATTTTGCACTGACATTTTGTTGGGTGGCTTCATTTGGACTAATCCCGCGGTCATTGTTTGAACTATTAAACCAATTTGTGCTGGAACAGCTATCCTGTTTCACAGTTTAATCATGATATTTGAGTGCTTTTTGTGTCTCATTATGGGTAATTATCTGCTTCTCGGCATTCAGAGGGCAGGTTTTTCAGGGAATTTTTCTTTCCACCATAAAAACCCAAACTATGTCTCCATGACTTCCAGTCAGTGTGTCCATTCATTAAATAACCTCGTGCTATAGGAGGTTTTTTGTTTTGTTTTGGTTAAGTTGTTGGGAATAAGAGAAAATTGCCATGTTGCTCAAAGGTCATGACCGTGTGTGGTAATTTGAGTGTTGCTAAAGGTAGCAGATATGTAGTTCTGGCCAATGGTTCCGTTTATGCATTTTGTTTGTATGAATTGGAAATAAACCAATATCGATTATTATTTATATAACCAATACACAGAACCGATACTGAATTGTTTTCTAAATGCGTTTTGTACAATATTTTTCAATTGTATTTATAGATGCACCTTAAATAAAATATCAGTAATACACATTATTTAAATAAAATATTTAAAAACAATTTATATTGGTTCTGTGTATTATTTATCCAAAAAATAAAAATGCAATATAGATCAGAGCTATTTCTAGCAAAAGCGAGTTTATATCTTGCAATTATTTCTCACAAACTTTATATCTCATAATTCAGACTATGTCTAGCAAATGCGACTTTATATCTCAAAATTCTGACCTTTTTTCTTACAATTGCAAGTTTATATCTCAAAACTCTAAGAAAAAAGTCCGAATTGCGAGATGTAATAATAAATTGTAATAATATTTCACAATATTCGTTTTTTTAAAACAAAAAAAGGCAGTATTTTTTTGTCTTTTTAAATGTCAGATTAATAGCATCTCTATCCTAAATTAGTTAATGTATTGTTTATCCAAAAAAGTAAAGTAAAAAAAAAAAATATAGATATATATAGACAGACACACACACACACACACACACACACACATATATATATATATATATATATATATATATATATATATATATATATGCACTTTAAAGTGCATATCGTAAATAATTTGATTTAGATAGGGATGTAGGAGCGGCTTCGCGGGACGTTTTTTATTTAATTATTATTATTATTATTTATTTTTATTTTTTTCTGTGAACCGAATAGATAATTTTGTCATACATTCATGTTTAAATAATAACAATAATAATAACATATATTTAATAATATATTTAATAATAACACATATTTGGTATATCTATAAACTAATAAATATTAGTCCATGTACATATTTTATTTTTTGTTTTTACAACCTAATTATATGGTTTACAGAATATATTTTAAGATTTTTTTTTTTTTTTTTTTTACTGTGAGCAGTTGCATCTGCAGATTAAAAAAAGTGTGCATTTAGTAGTGTGCATTTAGTTTGCAGCGGCCAACACCAATATTTAAAGAGTAAAATGGCTGATATAACAAAGAATACACACATGCCGAAATAAAAAAAGATTTTTCTTTTTTACACAATACTCACTCTAAACTGGCAAAATATTGGCCCACATCTGTCTGTCTCTAGAGTGCATCTCAAGTATGATTGTGCAATTGCAATATAGATCAGAGCAACAGCATTATGCAAGTTGTTTTCATTTTTCATGTTTGTTCAGTTGTAGCTCTGCGTCATACCTTGAGGTTTGGAGAGAGTTTTTCCCTCTTTGGATCTTTAAATAATAATTATCTTCCGTGTTTATGAATCGGATGTCGTGTGAAGCTTGTTTTTATGTTACATCATAACTTCCCATGAAGGGATCCCATGCTCTGGGAACTTCGGTTGATAGGAAAGCGAATGATATAGGAGTAGTCTTTCATCACCAAAACTATTTTTATCTGCTTTCTCAGGGCCTTTTTCCTCCGAAACGAGAACGTTTGCCACATCACATGCCCACGGAGGAACATGAAAGTTCATTTCTGTCATCAAGCTCAGTTATTTTCCAGCAAGAGGAAGTGTTGTTCGGTGTTGAAGGCTGGCAGATCATATATTCTTGATCTTGGGTGGTAGTTTTGTTCCATTGACCAAGCGCAGTGTCGATCTCCCAAGTAGGTTTCCTAAGTCTCCTGGCTCAGGTTGTGGGGAGATCGCGCTCACAGGCCCGAACAAGCCCCGTGATTAATTGCTGGCAGGCTGAACTGTGGGGATCTTGCGTCAATAAATCGTCATGAAGGCAACTCTCCTGCTTCGAACATAAACACAGAGACAGGCCGGGCTGTGAGTGAAGCCCAGCCAGCGCTAGTTAGGGCTCTACAGGCCCTTTGAGGCGCTAGCACAGTTTATTTAACACCCAAATTTTATTAGCGGAGATCTAGCCACAGGTCTCTCTGGGCTCTTTAATCTGCCGAAAGCCAAGGTCTGGATTTGTGAGTCTAAGAGTTGTCCTTGTCTCAAACAAATGAGGGTGAATTTATTTAATTCAAACCCAGTGACTTCAGCTTGTCTTTTTGTCTCGTTTTCATGCCGGGTCCAAGTTAAATTCTCAGTGATTATACAGAGCAGGGTTTGATATTGGTGTGGTCTCTTTTACGCTTTACACTTACATAGAATTTGAGGCTGTAAACACTGGTTTTGGTGCAATCGAAGTAAAGTTCTTCGTCAAATAGACGTTTGAACAGTCGTACAGTATATGTATGGATGTCATTCAGATTCAAATATGGGTTGATTGACAATTGCGTTGAGAGTTTTGATTGATTTTTGCATTTTATCTGCAAAACTAATCGTTTGGGGATAAGTAATACAAAAGTAAAGACATTTATAATGGTTTGAACATTTTATTATTTAAATAATCTTGAAAAAAGTTATTATAAAAAAAGTAATTATGACTTTTTATCTCACAACTAATTTTTTACTATCAATCCTGATTTTTTTTTTCTCAGAATTGTGAGATTTAAACTTGCAATTTTGAAAAAGAAAGGCACAATTCTGAGAAATAGGGATATTAATCAGAATTGTGAGATTATATCTTGCAATTCTGACTATAACATGCAATTGTGAGTTAAGTCAGAATTGTGAGAAAAACTTGCAATTGTGAGAGCATGGCATTTTTTGCTCAGAACTGGACTTTATAACTTGCAATTGTGAGTTTATATCTCAAAATTATCAGAAAAAAGTCACTCGCAATAGTAAGAAAAAGTCAGAATTATGAGTTATAAACTCACAATTGCAAAAAAAAAAAAATAATTGAGAGAAAGTCACAAGTTTATATCTCACAATTCTGCAAAAAAAAAGTGAGCAAACATGCAGTTGTGAGTTTAGTCAGAATTGTGAGATAAAAACTTGCAATTCTGAGAACGTAGTGTTTTTTTTATTTCTAAGAACTGGACTTTATAACTCGTAATTGTGAGTTTATATCTCCAAATTATGGGGGGAAAAGTCATAATTGTGAGACATGAACTCGCAATAGCGAGAAAGGTCCAAATTGCGAGATATAAACTCACAATTGCAAGAAATGAAAACTGACTTAATTGCAAGAAAGTCAGAATTGCGAGTTGATCTCAAAATTCTGACTATTTCTAGCAAAAGTGAGTTTATATCTTGCAATTTTGACTTTATAACATGCTATTGTGAGTTAAGTCAGAATTGTGAGATGAAAACTTGCCATTCTGAGAACATATCCTTTTTTTTCTTAGAACTGGACTTTATAACTTGCAATTGTGAGTTTATATCTCAAAATTATCAGAAAAAATAGTAAGAAAAAGTCAGATTTATGAGTTATAAACTCACAATTGCAAAAAAAAAAAAAATACTTTGGAGAAAGTCAGAATTGTGACTTGTTTTTATCTTACAATTCTGGCTATTTCTAGCAAATGCAAGTTTATATCTCACAATTCTGAGAAAAAAGTCAGAATTGTGAGATGTAAACTCGGAATTGCAAGAAAAAAGTCAGAATTGGAAGATGAACTTTAAAATATGCAGTTGTGAGTTAAGTCAAAATTGTGAGATAAAAGCTTGCAATTCTGAGAACGTAGTGTTTTTTATTTCTAGGAACTGGACTTTATAAGTTATAACTCACAATTGTGAGTTTATATCTCAAAATTATCAGAAAAAAGTCAGGATTGCTAGATAACTCGCAATAGTAAGAAAAAGTCAGAATTGCGAGTTATAAACTCACAATTGCAAAAAAAAAATTACTTGAAAGAAAGTCAGAATTGTGACTTGTTTTTATCTTACAATTCTGTCTATTTCTAGCAAATGCAAGTTTATATCTCACAATTCTGCAAAAAAGTAAGAATTGCAAGATATGAACTCGGAATTGTGAGAAAAAAGTGAGAATTGTGTGAAACTTTATACCATGCAGTTGTGAGTTAAGTCAGAATTGAGATAAAAACTTGCAATTCTGAGAACATAGTCTTATTTATTTCTCAGAAGTGGACTTTATAATGTGCAATTGTGAGTTTATATCTCCAAAAAAAAAAAAAAGTCAGTATTGTGAGATATAAACTCGCAATAGCGAGAAAAAGTCAGAATTTCGAGATGTAAGCTTACAATTGCAAGAAAATTTTTTATGAAAACTGACTTAATTGTGAGAAAGTCTCACTATTGTGGCTATTTCTAGCAAATGCGAGTTTATATCTTGCATTTCTGCAAAAAAAAAGTCAGAATTGTGAGATGTAAACTTGAAATTGCGAGAAAAAATTAAGATCAAAAAATATAAATGGACTTCCATACTGAAAACTGGAGTAATGAAGCTGGAGCTAAAAATGCAGCTTTGCATTATAGAAATAAATTACATTTTTAAAATATACTAATAAAAAACTGTTATTTTAAATTATGATAATATTTCACAATATTACTGTTTAATTTGATTAAATAAATGCAGACATATTTCAAATACACACACACACACACACACACACACACACACACACACACACACACACACAAAATCTTAAATCAAGAGCATTCAATTATTTTCTCAGTCTCTTTTTGTGTCTAAGTATAATAAGTAGCATCTCTATCTTAATTTTCTGTATCAGATTTATTACAAATAGTAAGTGCAACTCATTTCTTTCGATACGTCAATTTCAAATGAAAAACTCTGAATACTTCATTTACATCAGCATTCAAAATCGTCCTTGTGTTGCATTTAAATGTTTTTAAAATGCTAAAAGTTGTCCTGTATTGTGTATATGCTATTGTTATACTGGTGCATATAAATGAAAATAATCAAATATAATTTTTGAGTTCATTTAGTGAACAACAATGTAGAAAATAATGTATTTTTACCTAGACTTTTGCTATTCCAGTTCTTATGTTAAACTGTTTTGAGCTACTGGACTACAATGGCTTTCTGATTGAAATTATGGTTTATTTTGTTAGCTGTTTTGCTTAGTCCTTACATAAGTGCACATAAAACACCATGGAAACCATTTTGTATTGTAGGTTTCTAATATTTTTAGCCTTTCTCCTGTTGATTCGAACTCACTACTTGTAGCTAACCTATCGAGAGCCCTACACCTCCCACATTCCTTTCCTTTTGGAGAGGTAATGCTTGCTGGAGGTGAATCCTACAGTAGTACATTCATGCAGAAGGATCTTGAAGGAACGGGAATTAGACTCTTTTGCACGCACAGATGCACTGAAACCCAAAATATCCCTCGATCCTTTTTCAGCTCCAGTTCGGTAGCAGATGGTTTTGAATAATTCATGACAAGTTTGTGGGTAGCGTTCAGCATCACATTTATCCTGAGGACAGTTAGATTTCATAATTTTCTCGAAGAACTCCTCTTCCCAAAACGATACAAGTGCAGCGTGATGTTCTTAAGTGCATCAATTTCACCAAAACTGTATCTCACAAGATCTTTTTTTTTTGTATTGTAACATTTGCATGACAATTAAGCACATTGTACTTTCAAAGTCTCATTGCAGTGATGTGTCTTACTTTTGAGTTTTGAAATTGACTTGAAATGATATGATTAAAATGTTCTACAGTGTAATTGTTTTTTTATGTTTTTACTTTAGGGCAATGAGAATTGGCGCAAAACTGCATAAAAAGGCATGATGCAAAAAATCTTAATGTTAATAACAACAGGCCACATTTCTAGTATTATATTATATAATATTTCCAATATTTCTTTCAATTTCAGTTTTTCTAAAGTTTACTCACAACATTTATTTTTGAATAATTATTGTGATTTAATGTAATTAAAGGAGTAGTTCACTTTCAGAACAAAAATGTACAGATAATGTACTCACCCCCATGTCATCCAAGATGTTCATTTCTTTCTTTCTTCAGTCGTAAGGAAATTATTTCTTTTGAGGAGAACATTTCAGGATTTCTCTCCATATAATGGACTTCTATGGTGCCCCCGAGTTTGAACTTCCAAAATGCAGTTTCAAAGCACCCTAAACAATCACAGCCGAGGAAAGAAGGGTCTTATCTAGTAAAACAATCGGTTATTTAAAAAAAAAAAGACAATTTATATACTTTTTAACCTCAAATGCTCATCTTGTCTAGCTCTGTGTGTACTCTGTGTAGAGATTAAAAGGTATATAAATTGTAAATGTTTTTCGAAAATGACCAATTGTTTCGCTAGATACGACACTTCTTCCTCAGCTGGATCGTTTAGAGCCCTTTAAAGCTGCATTTAAACTGCATTTTGGAAGTTTAAACTCAGGGGCACCATAGAAGTCCACTATATGGAGAGAAATCCTGAAATGTTTTCCTCAAAAAACATAATTTCTTTACGACTGAAGAAAGAAAGGGTAACACTTTACAATAAGGTTCACAGGGTTTCCGCGGGTCTTAAAAAGTCTAAAATTTAAAAATCACAATTTAAGGCCTTAAAAAGTCTTAAATTCGCTGTTCTAGGTCTTAAATAATTTTACACAGGTCTTATTTTTCCGATGTCCATGTAACGCTACATCTAATTCTCATTTAAATTCTCTTTTTGTTGTTTCCGTGGTGTTGTAGTTCTTTATTTCACTATTCCAAATATAATTTGCTGTATTTAAACTACAAATGAGACCAACATGCAATAGCCAATCAGCTTTCTGTTATTGGCGCGAGTCTCTCTCCGATTGTACCGCAGAAGTAAAATGGATTTAACTTTTTAGCTGTGAGGAAGTGCAAGTTTAGCGATACTTAGCTTAAAAAAAAAAAAATGAATAGAGGGCTTGGCTAAGGCCAGTTGCTAACAATTGTAGATTTTCTTTCTCTGTGGAAGTTACTGCGTCGTCAGACAGAATCGCAGTAGCAGAATACAGGTCAAACTACCCTTTTCTGTATATAATGTTCTCAATAATAATAATAAATATAGGTCGAGCTAGCTGACCGCCAGCCTTCGAGATACTTTTAAAATGTTTTTTTTTTTTTTTCTTGCCCGACCGAACAAACCGCCTGATTAAAACTGAAGTGACAAAAACAACTAGCGAAGCATAGAAAGGCAAGAAAGATTCATATTTTAATACATTCAACGTAAACAGAAATTGATAATGTAATGTATTTCTGGTCTATTTGTGAGAAACACAATGAGGGAAAATTTTAAATGTATAGTTTATTTATAACGTGATATAGTTCAGTAATTTACCAAGTGAGCTTTTTGCTGAAAATTCTCACAATTACAAATGTTAGATTAATTTTAGCTCAATAAACAAGTAGTTAGTCAAGTAGTTACTTGCATATTAGACAAAATATTTCCACTGTTTTGTTCTGTTTCACCAACGGAAATAGTTCCAAACAAAGATCGCTTTTTTTTTTTTTACATCAGATATTTCTAGTGGTACTTTTATGGGGATATTTTGTGTGGAATAGTATCTGCTGATATGAAAAGTTCACTATTGTAGTAATAAATTTAATTTATGACAGCCATGAAATTTTGTTTACTTTTTACATTAAACACATTAAATATTACATGTATGCATGTAATATAATATCTATTTCCATTACAGATTTAGGTCTTAAATTTCATATAAGGTGGTATTAAAAAGGTCTTAAAAAGTCTTAAATTTCACTTGTTCATATCTGCAGAAACCCTGGGTTCATTAGTTAAACATTAGATAATGTATTAACTAACATGAACTAACCATGAGCAGTACATTTGTTACTGTGTTTACTAATCTTTGTTAACATTAGTTAACGGAAATACAGTTGTTCATTGTTTGTTCGTGTTAGTTCACACTGCATTAACTAATGTTAACAAAATTTTAATAACGTATTAGTAAATGTTGAAATTAACATTTAAGATTAATAAATGCTGTATAAGTGCAGTTCATTATTAGTTCATGTTAACTAATGTTAACTAATGAACCTTATTGTAAAGTGTTACCAGAGAAGGACATGAACATCTTGGATGACAAGGGGGTGAGTACAAAGTGAACTACTCCTTTAATGACTAATATAAGTTTTTTTGCTCTAACTATCTTTTTTGTATTTTCTGTCCTGATTTTGGTAGAAAATCTGCGGAGTATTTTAATCTAAAGAAATGTTGACCTTTTGTGAAGTGGAAAGATTGTGTGGATTCTTAGGTTTTTAATGGAAGCATTGATGCCAATAAAGGAGCTTTATTTTGAACTTTTCTTAATTATATTCTCAGAATCTTAAAACTGCTTATTTACCAAGAAAACCAAAGAGTAGAGAAGTCCTAAACAGCATCCTCCAGGGCCAGAGCCAGAACTGTAGAGGAAGTTAATTACCCAAGCAGTGATATTGAAGGCTGTGTGTTTGTTTAAATTGTGCATTGGCCTGTATTACTTGCGTAAAACCGTAATCAGGAGGTGATTTTCAGGGGGGGTTTTGTGGGTAAATCAGTGTGAATATTAGTCTGTGGTCTGTGAAGTGTAGAATTAGTGTTGTAAGGTCACCAAAATGTCATTATTATTACCGAACAAGTGCTCTGGAAAATTCGCCACCGCTGTGGAAAGATAGATGTGCTGGCGGAAGCCCGAATGGGGAGGACTAGTTTAAACAAAACCTCCTCAGAACAATGGAAATGATGAGAGAGTAATGAGATTTATATGCTGCCATTGTCTCATTTCTACGTTTTCCGTAATATCCAATTCAGCTAATCTAATTCGGGGTGAAATATACCCACGTTCCGCCTGTTGTATTGAATTTAAGAAATGCTCCAGGCTCTGCTTTGCCAAAAGGGAAGTTTATCATTCATTTATGAGTTTTTCAAAATGTGATATGACATTGTTATGAATAGGCACTCAGAGCTAATCCTGTGTTTATGGATGTCTTCATGTAGATGGCACGCTTGTCATTTTTTTCACATTGAGGCATTATCGCATTCCACTCATTTTTTCAGATGGCATCACTCAGAATTACGATTTGTGAAACCCAGAGTCTGGCCCACATGTGAATTTGGTGGGAAAGAGCAGCTAATTGCAAAGTTAAGGCCGTTTTGACTTAGACCGTGCATGCCACCATTTAAAACGTGTTTTATAGCCGCATCTAACACACATCAAGGCGCACGTATGCTAGTTTGTCTCCCAGACGAGTTCGATTAAAGCTTCAGAGACCAGAGCGAGCGAGCCAATCTTGATGAGGCACGCCGCACCATTACGAGGCAGACGGCTGGCCAAACCGACCGGCCCACCACTGTAGGACTGTGTAGTTAACCAGCACTTGTGGGAAAGGCACCAGCTTCAAAGTCCCGGAGCCAGATGTGACGAGATGTTTTCTTTAAATAATCCTCAACATCTCTTGTTTTTTTACAAGCAGGGTTGTTTCACAGGCCACCACAGTTTGTTTCCATTTCCTCTGTGGATTGTGAGCTTGTGGTAGTGTGTTTTGCGTTCAGGAAGGTCGTGATTCAGTAGTGTGAGTGAGCATGTTTCAGATGATTTGTTTAAAGGTGTTATAAATCATCTAATCTCAACTTTTTGTTTAATTATTGGAAATACATTGAATGTGCTTTCAGGACAAATTAAACATTCATCTTAAAGCTTGTTTCCTAGTGAAATTAAGCTACAAAGATGACGTTTCAGATTTTTTTTTTTTATTGGGAAAATGGAAAAAAAAATCACGGTATTGAGGTAGCAAACAGGATGTAGAATTTCAATTAAAATTTGTATGTAAATTTACATTTTTTTTTTTTTTTTTGGTAAAACGCATTTGAAGTAGAAAGGTTTGTTAAGCCAAACTTTGAATATGGATGGATACATAACTGGACAGATGGACTGATGGATGGATGCATAAATGGACGATGGATAATTGAATAGATGGATGGATGGAAAAAGTGGATGGATGGATAAATTGAGGATGATTATATAGATGGATCGATAAATGGAGGATGAATAAATGAATGGATTGATAGATGGATAATAAATGGATGGATGAACAAATGGATGGTTGGTTGAATGGATGGACGCATGAATGGATGGATAAATGGAGGATGGATAATTGAATAGAAGGATGGATGGATTGAAAAAATTGATGCATGTATGGATGGGGAAAAAGTGGATGGATGAATAAATGTGCGGATGAATAAATGGATGGATGGATGGATACATGGAGGATGAATAAATGGATGGATGAATAGATGGATAAATGAAGGATATATAAATAGATGGATGGATGGGTGGATAAATGATGGATAGATAGATAAATGGATGAATGTGTAAATGGCTGGACAGATGGATTGATGTAAGGATTGAGAAAAAAGTGGATGGATAAATGGAGGATGAATAAATGTATGGATTGATAGATGGATGGCTGAACAAATGGATGGTTGGATGAATGAATGGATGGATGGTAAATGGATGCAGTGATGGATAAATGGATGGATAGATGGATGTAAGGATGAATCGATGGGAAAAAAGGGTGGATGGATAAATGGAGGATGAATAAATGGATGGAAATGTGGATGGATGGATAGATGGATAAATGGAGGATAAATAAATGGATGGATAAATTATGGATAGATCGATAAATGGGTAAATGGCTGGATGGATGTAATCAATTGAAAAAGTGGATGGATAAATGGACGATGAATAAATGGATGGATGAATAAACTGATGATGGATGGAAAAATGGATGGACAGATAAATGGTAAATGAATAAATGGAGGATGGATAAATGGATAGATGGATGATGATAAATAGAAGATGAATAAATAAATGCATGAATAAAAGAAAGGATAGACAGATGGATGGATGAACAAATGAATTAATGGAGGATGAATGGATGGATGGATGGATAAATAGGGGATAGATGGATAAATGGATGATTGGATAAATGGAGGATAGAAACATGGATTGATGAATGAATGAACGAATGAATGGGTGGATTGGATGGATGGATGGATGGAAAAATGGAGGATGGATGGATGAATAGATGGATGGGTGGATGGATAAATGGATCAATGATTGAATGTAAAAATGGAGGATGGATGGATGAATAGATGGATGGGTGGATGGATAAATGGATCAATGATTGAATGTAAGAATGGATGGATGGATAAATGGATAGATGGACATTTGGATGGATAGATGTATAGATAAATGGAAGGATCCCCTGCTGAATTTCTTTTGCATTTAATAAATTTTCCTGTCATTCGGCTTCCTAACAGAAAAGACTGATACTATTATTTCTAAACACAAGCACTGACGTTTATTTTTTAAAATGTCATTAGACACTTTCAGTCTAATTTTCAAAGTTTGTTTCTATACTTTTAAGCACAGGGTGAAAAAAGAAAACTTGAAATTTTAATTGGACCCCAGAGGGAAAAAAATAGTTGATACGACCCTTCAAAGAATGTCCAGACTGAGGTATATCAACACTGATTTGACGCCAATTTCTCCTTTACACTTTATCTATCCTGAGGCTTTAGTTTCTTGTGCATGATGCCAGAAAGACGTAATATTCTTGTGTTTGTGTTTATGCTTTGATATTTGTGCAGATGACTCGCTGAATAAATGCAATTAAGTGATGAAGTAAGGTGAAGTCTCTAGCTACCTTCAGCAAACGTCAGGTCAGTTTGATTTGTACAGCGCAATATGTTTTGTTTCAAAGCAATTTTAATGCCTTAATACCTCTAGTGATCAAACCAAATCAGACTGTGGCTTAGATGTTTAGGTAGAAAAGAAAAAAAGGCCTTGGGAACCAGCCCTTTTTTTTAGCAGCCTTGGGTTTAGAAGTAGTTTTCACATTTTCTCCATTGAGATAAAAAAAAAAAATCTTTAAAGAAGTTCTGTGTTGCATCAAACTAAAAAGCTCTGAGACGAATTACATCATTTGATTTGAGACAGAAAAAGTGCTTAAATAAAAAACAGCATACTAATTTTATTGTAGAAACTACACACATCCCATGAAGCATCACAAATGATGTGACTGAATCTGAATTTGCCATGTAATGCTATATAAAATTGCAAGAAATATAATATATTTGCACAGTATCTAAATAGGGAAACTCACTTACGTCATTCACAATGCATCGTAGGAGTTGAACGGTTACTCTTGAGCTCTTTTGGCCAAATAGGGAATGCAAACAACACTCACTGGTTCCTTGATGGAATTGAAACTTTCCAGGTCCTAATCCACAGATTAGCTACTCAAGAAAATCCTTCCAAACTTGGCCTGGCCGATGGTCTTGCAACTGTTCTACTTCATCTACTGTTATAACATTTGGCGAGAAACATTTACTTTACTGTCACTATTAAGCTTGTGTTGTGAACGCAGGGTTATATGAGGAAGTTCAACAAACATAGCCTTTGATAATATATCATTTGGACTAAACATGTTTAATGTTTGTGAGTAATTGTATTTATTGAGAGCTGTATTTGAGAAGAATTGGCCTTGTCGTCTGGCATCACTGCCTTTTGATGCACATACAATTCCCTGCTTCCATGTTCCAACAATACAGGCCTTCCCAGAAGAGTGGATGCTGTTAGACAGCAAAAGGAGGGATTTGTGCTTTTTGCCATGCTTTTTATAATCAAATGTTTAACAATGCATCATCTGTGAGATCATGCCCTGATGTTAGGCAGTGGGATCTGGCTTGTGGTGTTCAGTAGGGTCCCAGTGGTGTTTAGTAGGAATTCGGGTCTGGTGCATGCCAGTCTAGGAACGGGAAAAGGCCATAGTGGGTTTGTTAGCCTTAACTTTGCCAAGGATTTTCCGGAGATTTTCAATTTGGTTTAGATCAGGACTCTGGCCAGGCTGTTTCATTATTTCAGTATTAAAGTCTTCAAAGATCTGCTTAAAGGAACTGCTTTACCTGTTTTGCAGTGTGAGAGGGGCACATGATGAAAATTGCTGGCTGATTGGGAGATGTTTGCAGGGAAGGAACTGCAAGTTACTGAAGGAGGTTGGGCTTCAGTCTTTCCCCAGTTTGATGTAGAACAAAATGTTTCCCATCAGACCCAAATTAAATTGTGAAAAGTGAACTTTGGACCTGTTCTCCTATCTCCACACAACATCCTCCTCAGCAAAGGTTAGCATGAGAGGCTTGGTCACTGTGGAGTGCACTTTCAGTCCAACTTATCTTAAATATCCTCGTCCTTACCTCTGAACTGGCAAACAATTCCAGCTGCATTGCTGAACCGATTTCTCCATTGAGAGTCGCTGCATTGTCCTGTCTTATCATGCATTTGTCTTACATGGGCGACCAGATTTTTTGGGGGGCTTGAATGAATTAGTGTCATTGTAAACCATAGATTGTAAAAAAAGATGGACGATGTGTCTCCGCTTCATTCCACTATTAAAAAAAAAAGTGAAGCCAAAGCATCTCAATATGGGGATCTTGGGGACCAAAGCATCTTAGGGGAAATTACGTCATTTGGAGCCGGAGTTTGCACAGTAGAGATATGTTTGGAGCCAGAGACTGCGCAGTAGTGTCTGGAGGTGGAGCCGCAGTCTCAAAGTGCCATCTGAACTACCGCAGACCCAATCGCAAGATCACAATCTTGACACCACACCCAATTTTTATCATCAAATAACTACCTAAAAGCAAACTTATAAAAAAAACAAACACTTGAAGTGCAATTCGATTATTTAGTTTGGCTCACGTCCCATTAGATTACATGGAGAGAGCTGTGTTTATGACCTATACTGCAGCCGACCACTAAGGGGCGATCATCTTTTTGGCTTCACTTTTCGGGACTCGTAAGGCACACTTGTTGAATTAGTATCAATGTAAACCTGCAATATTTGCGAAATCACGATTTGGAATGACCTTTGGCCTTCATCTGGGCAATTTCCTGTTGCAGGGTTTCAGTCACCTTAGAGCAGCCCGACATCTTGCAGTCTCAGTACAGGCCAGGAACTCAGGTCTGGTGCAGGCCAGTCTAGGAACGGGAAAAGGTATATATACTATACTGTAATTTATACTTTTATTCAGCAGTTGGTTTCTTCTTGTCACCAAGGGTTTTCCAGAGATATTCATTTGGGTTTAGATCTGGGCTGGCCATTGCATTCTTTCAATGTTTTTAGCTTCAAGGAACTGCTTGACCAATTTTGCAGTGTGACAGAGGCATTGTCTTGCATGAAAATTGAAGACTGATTGGGAGATGCTTGCAGAGAAGGAACTGCATGTTGTTGATGGAGGTTCTAATAAACATCTGCATTCACCCTGCCATGTATCTGTATAAGAGGCCCAACTCCAAACCATGACACTTCCTCCTCCACCTTTCACTGAATTCTTTATGCAGTTGGGCTTCAGTCTTTCCCCAGTTTGATGTCGAACAAAATGTTTCCCATCAGACCCAAATAAATTGTGAAAAGTGAACTTTAGACCAGTTCTCCTCTCATCATGCAAATTTTTGGGGGACTTGAATGAATTAGTATCATTGTAAACCTGCAATATTTGCGAAATCATGATTTGGAATGACCTTTGGCCTTCATCTGGACATTCTCATGTTGCAGGGTTTCAGTCACCTTAGAGCAGCCCGACATCTTGCAATCTCAGTACAGGCCAGGAACTCAGGTCTGGTGCAGGCCAGTCTAGGAATAGGAAAAGGTACATATTAGGGTTGTGCCGATAGACGATAGTATCGTGTATCGACGATAGTCAGAGATGTCGCCTGTTGCTGATGCCTTTGACGATAGTAAGACGATTATTATCATTATATGTGACCCTGGACCACAAAACCAGTCATAAGGGTAAATTTTACAAAACTGAGATGTATACATCATATGAAAGCTCAATAAATAAGCTTTCTATTGATGTATAGTTTGTTAGGATAGGACAATATTTGACCGAGATACAACTATTTGAAAATCTGGAATCTGAGGGTGCAAAAAAATCTAAATGCTGAGAAAATCACCTTTAAAGTTCTTCAAATTAAGTTCTTAACAATGCATATTACTAATCAAAAATTAAATTTTGATAGGTTTACAGTAGGAATTTTACAAAAAATCTTCATGGAACATGACCTTTACTTAATTTCCTAATGATTTTTGGCATAAAAGAAAAATCGATAATTTTGACCCATACAATGTATTTTTGGCTATTGCTACAAATATACCCCAGCGACTTAAGACTGGTTTTGTGGTCCAGGGTCACATATGTCAAAAAGGCACCTAACTTTAGCGATGCAGCGCGGAGAGCCTCAGAAACTTGCCGCGGTATAAACACAAGCATAGAGTCGCGTCGCAGATGTGTACAGTGAAAATGGGTAAGAGATTTATTCATCATACAGTGTACATAGATTAAGTGTACAGTCGTGGCCAAAAGTTTTGAGAATTACATAAATATTGGAAATAACATCAGGGACATATTGATCTTCTGCAAAAAGTATGGCGAATGGACTGCTGAGGACTGGGGCAAAGTCATATTCTCCGATGAAGCCTCTTTCCAATTGTTTGGGGCATCTGGAAAAAGGCTTGTCTGGAGAAGAAAAGGTGAGCGCTACCATCAGTCCTGTGTCATGCCAACAGTAAAGCATCCTGAGACCATTCATGTGTGGGGTTGCTTCTCATCCAAGGGAGTGGGCTCACTCACAATTTTGCTCAAAAACACAGCCATGAATAAAGAATGGTACCAAAACACCCTCCAACAGCAACTTCTTCCAACAATCCAACAACAGTTTGGTGAAGAACAATGCATTTTCCAGCACGATGGAGCACCGTGCCATAAGGCAAAAGTGATAACTAAGTGGCTCGGGGACCAAAACGTTGAAATTTTAGGTCCATGGCCTGGAAACTCCCCAGATCTTAATCCCATTGAGAACTTGTGGTCAATCCTCAAGAGGCGGGTGGACAAACAAAAACCCACTAATTCTGACAAACTCCAAGAAGTGATTCTGAAAGAATGTGTTGCTATCAGTCAGGATTTGGGCCAGAAGTTGATTGAGAGCATGCCCAGTCGAATTGCAGAGGTCCTGAAAAAGAAGGGCCAACACTGCAAATACTGACTCTTTGCATAAATGTCATGTAATTGTCGATAAAAGCCTTTGAAATGTATGAAGTGCCTCTAATTATATTTCAGTACATCACAGAAACAACTGAAACAAAGATATAAAAGCAATTTAGCAGCAAACTTTGTGAAAACTAATATTTGTGTCATTCTCAAAACCTTTGGCCACGACTGTAGACTTAAGTGTAGACAGTCATTAGGATAACAGAGGTAGTAAAATGTGGTTTAGGCTGAAATAAATATGATATATCAGAATCTGTCTGTATATAGTAAACATAAACAGTCACCTCAGTAACATCTGTATGCGTTAACTAGAATTACGATGCGATAAAATGGCGCTAAACATATGCACGTGAATTACACGCACATCGCTTCTCCACATTCTATATGAACTGAACTACAACATGAACTGATGACAAAGATCAGACATATAGCGGTAGCATTATCACAATATGACGGGTACAGAAAGATACATTCATTTACATTCAAGCATGCACATTTTCCGCTCCCTGAAGATAGCAGAGAATAAAACCAAAAGTAAACTTGAACAGAACTACCGTCAGCGCTCCGTACACGCACAACTGTGTCACAAGTCACATGCACTACCCTTACAAAACGAATAAGGAATTTATTACATATTGACACATTTACATATTATTAAATGAATTAGCACGATAGTATCATGTATCGGCAATCTCAGAGGCTGACGATAGGACGATATGAAAATTGAGCATATCGCCCAACACTAGTACATATACTACCAGGGGCGCCGCTAAGGGGCGGAAAGTTAGGACAATTCTAAGGGCCCACACCCTGTAGGGGCCCCCAGAGATCTGCTTTTGTGTGGTAGGGGGGCCCAACCTCATATTTTGTCATAGGGCACAAAATTGCAAGCGGCGCCCCTGTATACTACTGTAATTGAGTCGGTTCTTTCTTGTCACCAAAGATTTTCCAGAGATATTCAGTTGGGTTTAGATCAGGACTCTGGTCTTCAGTCTTTCCCCAGTTTGATGGGAAACAAAATGTTTCCCATCAGATCCAAAACTTGCTCTCATTACTAAAGTGAACGTTTGGACCACTTCTTTCTTCACACAACATGCTCCTCAGCAAAGGTGAGCATAGCCTTTTGATTCTTTCTGCTAATGAGAGGCTTGGTCACTGCAGAGTGCACTTTCAGTCAAACTTATCCTCACCCCTGAACTGGCAAGCAATTCCAGCTGCAGCGCTGAACCGATTTCTCCATTGAGAGTCTCTGCATTATCCTGTCTTCTCATGCATTTGTCTTTGAATATGTGTCCTCTGCCCAAATGTGTCACTACCAAAACCTATTAAGATTTTGCTAGCATCTGGATTGTAAATATATTTTTTTGCTATTTAAAAAAAAAAAAAGTTAAATACATAACAATTACATTTTAACATTATTTCAAGTATAATTTGATCATACTAATTTCAAACTTAAGGATTCATTAGTTTGAATATACATTGATCCAAAAACTATCATAATATCTTAGTTAATATTTCAGTGTACTTTATTTTTGACAAAACATTTTCGGAAGTGATAGTAATGCTTTGGTTGCGACCACAACAAATTACAGAATTTTAACTCTCATACTAAACCTCTACTAAAACATTCTAAAATACTAAAAAAAAGTCCATAACTGCACTAAAATTGTATTTCCCCCAGATATGAGGATTTGTGTTTCCTTTTGTCAATTACGACATGTTTTGGTAGTGATAATTTTATAGGATAACACCCAAAAAAACAAAGATGTCACTAACGAAACTTCATTTAAATGTGGTATACATATGAAAATGAAATGTTTGGTACATTTACTTCAAGTCAAGTCTCAAGTCTCAAGTCTTGTTTATTTATATAGCCCTTTCTACTACAATGTAGACCAAAGGACTGTACATCTAAAAAAACACACAAGCCACATACCATACAATGACAGAATCAAGAATTAAAAGCCACAGAGTACAGATACGTTTTCACGTGAATTTTAAAAACATCAACTGATGGTGCAAGTCTAATATCAGGGGGAAGCGCATTCCACAGTCTAGGGCCAATGACAGAAAAAGCTCTATCCCCTTTAGTTTTTAGACGAGTTCTTGGAAACAATCAGACCTATTTACTCACACCTAATACATATATACAGTATATATGTATATAATTTAACTTTTTTTTTTTTTTAAATGATACTTTTAAAAACAACTATGGAAAAAAAAAATCAATATGATTTTCATAAGTTGAAATTTAGGGGTTAGGGTTCGGGACAACCACCTCCCAATGCAAAAGTACTCAATAAATGATGATTATATGTATATTAAGCTTACGAATATTTAACATATGATTGTGGGTTTCAATAGATAATAGAAGGATCTTAAACATCTAAGATTTGAATAACTAAATGCTTTTAAATGTGTTTGCACCAGTTCTGTATGTAAAGTTCAACACATACTATTAAAACAGTTTCCCCTTGCCTGTATTTAAAAAAAAAAAAAAAAGCAGGCTACTCTTGTAAAATTCATGAGTGCTTGGTCAGTGGTTCATCTATTGAATGCCAGAAAGCGAACGCTGGTTCGGTAAAGTTTGAGTAATGGGCTGTTTTTAACAATATGGTGATGTATCGTAAGCGTAGCAGGTATTAGCCTGAGTAATGATGGCAGTAGACAAACTCCTGAGTAAAGACCCTTGTGTTCCTGCGCACCTTCAAAATGAGCAGCACACTTCAAACCTTAGAAAAAGGACTAATGGAGCTGGTGACATTCCTCCTTCCGTTATGAGCCCAGATCGCTGTTCCCCAACAACATAAGGGGCGCATTACTTTTCTCTAATGCGCCTACAATATGTAATATTTTCCTGTGTCCTGACATCATACTGGAATGCGATGCATAGAGCAGGGAGATCCGAGATTGTAGACATGTCTGATTTTTCCCAGTGTTTTCCAGCACCTCAGTCTTTTCCTATACAGAGTTGTGATTGGTGTGACCTTTCCAAATGATTATCCCGACCGAACATCAGCCAGATGAAAGCACTTGTGACCTTCATTGAGTCATACAAATAGAAATCTGCCATTAGAGACCTCTTTAATATCATAAATTATGCTCTTGCTGGCTTTGTGCATCAGAAGAAGGGATTTTTTGTTTTTTGGTCTTGCTCTGTGAGATGTTGCATAATTATTTGCATAATGCTTGTTATACACTGGGCTGGTGTTAATTCACAGACTTCTTTGACGGCTCAAACATAGAAATCATTTACATTGGTAGGCAGATTATTATGTTGCCTTTTTAAAGATAATGATTTTTTGCCCAGTTTTAAGGCAGCATCTTTGTCATGCTTTGTGGAGTAGGTAATGCATTGCATTTTGCATATGAGAAGACATCTGATGTGTTTTGTGTTTTTACGCTGTCACTGAGTATTTGAGTTTGGTGATTTTAATGTTTGATCACTTTAATACTCTATTATTTGATTGCTGATTACTAAAAAATAAGCATTAAATTATTATATTTTCCCAGATAATTTTAAAAAAAATATTTGAATATTTAATTATTGTAATATTTGATTATTTTGTTATTTTAATACTTGATTTAAAAAAAATTCTAATATTTTAATATTTGATCAATTTAATACTGATTCCTGAAAAAAATATTTTTTAAGACATCAAGCTATACAATATTTTCATTGTACGTAATGTGATTCTTTTAATACTTTATTATTGGAATATTTGAATACGTAATTTTTTAAAGGATTGTTATTTGATTAATTTAATACTCAATTATTTGATTACTGATTATTTTCATTAAAAATAATATTTGATTTTGATTAGTTGATTATTTTAATATTTGATCATTTTAATACTCATTTTAATACTAAAAAGTTGATTTCTTTATATTTGATTATTTAATTATTTTAATAGTTGATTATTCGGTTATTTTAATACTTGATTATTTAATTATTTTAATATTTGATCATTTTATTACCCAATTATTTGTAATTATTTAAATATTAGATTTTAATATTTTATTATTTCAGTACTTTCATTCTTCATTGTTTGATTTTATTTATATTAAAAAATGTATATAATATATATAATATAATAATATTCAAATATTTGATCGTCTTATTACCCAATTATTTGTGATTATTTTAATATTCAATTTGAATATTTAATTATTTGAATATTTGATTTTTAAAATCTTGATATTTGGTTATTTTAATACTCAATTATTAAATTTTTTTAATCAAGCAATCAAATATTTTCATTTTTCATCATTTGATTCTTATAATATTTGATTATTTTAGTACTTGATTATTTAATTTTTTAAATATTTTAATATTTGACCATTTTATTACCCAATTATTTGTGAATATTTTATTCAGTTTTAATATTTGATTTTAATATTTTATTATTTACATTTTCATTCATTACTTTTTGACTGTTTGATTGTGGTTATTTGAATACTTGAATGTGATTTATAATAACAATTAGTTGTAATATTTGATTAAATTGATACTTTATGATTTAATTATTTTAATATTTAACTAAATGTTCAATTATTTCTGATTTTATTTTAATATTAAATTGTAGTATTTAATGTTTATTTTTATTATTTCAGTATTTTCATTCTTCATTATCTGATTTGATTATTTGATTGTTTAACTATTTTTTAAATATTAATTTGATTATTTATTTTAATACTTGAATGATTTTTTTAATGCTTGGCTATTTGGTTGTATTATTTGATTATTTAATTATTTTAATATTATATTATTTGGTTATTTTAATACTTGATTGTTTCATTGTTTAAACATTTGTTCATTTGATTACCTAATTATTTGTCATAATTTTAATTTTATTATTTCAATATTTTCATTCGTCTTTATTTGATTTTATTAATATTTGATCGTTTGACTGTTTGGTTATGAATATTTTAATACTTTTAGTATCGTATTATTTCATTATTTTAACACTTTTTTTTAAAAAATATTTCCTCTTGCTCACAGCTATTTCCTTTTTCAGTTAGGATGCTGCCATTGTAGGGAGTAGCTCACCAAATTTTGGGACAGAGCCATTCATTTGACTTAGCATTGTTTCCTAGATTTACCAGCGTCCCTAAGAGATCTTCCTCTTCCGACACGGATGTCAAAACTGACCCATCCGTCCATGCTTTAAGAGGAAAAGTGCTGTGTGTTCCTGCTCTGTTGTGTGAGGTTATAAACTTATCTGCAGTCTGATAGGGTGCAGTCCTCCTTGTGTTCATTTTTGCTGCAGATAAGACCGCAGGACCTCAAAAATCACAAGTCTTATCTGTTTCAAACCCCTTAGCGCCAGGAGAGCTGCGCAACCCCACATCAATCAGCGGATTAAAATAGCACTGTATACAGCAGTACATATACCTGTGATTACTCAAGCTGCGTTCAGCTTCTCAAGAGCAATAACAGAGATGTCCCTTGGCTGGTGTTTATCATTCTAAGACCTGCAATTAAAGACCTGGCCCTGCGGATTGTGGCTTGTCCCTCTCAGCAACCAGTGTTTTGTGTATCGGTTTCTCTTGGAAGGTTTCTGGCGTAGTCTCCGGCTGTGTCTGCCCTTAAAAATGCTGCTTTTATTAGGGAGTATATGGAGGGAGGAAGACGATAAGGCATGTTTGAATCCAAAATGTGTTTAACAACATGGCTGCATGGATGTACATTAAATGTTCACTGCCAGAGATATCCTACAATTGTGTGTGTGGAGTTCGTGGTTGGTTAAAAGTATACAAATGGTGCCTGGCAGAGCAGTTGAGTATGGGTGATTTGTAAATGTGACCCATGGACCACAAAACCAGTCTTATGTAGCACAGAATGTTTGTAGCAGTAGCCAAAAATACATTGCATGGGTCAAAATGATCTATTTTTCTTTTATGCCAAAAATCGTTGGGATATTAAGTAAAGATCATGTTCCATATATTTCCATAAATATATCAAAACTTAATTTTTGATTAGTAATATGCATTGCTAAGAACTTCATTTGGACCAGTGCTACCAATTTGCAAAACCATGAATTGTCATGAGACTATTTTGAATATTTAAAACGTTTATCTTTTAAATATTTTATTTATTCTAGGTCACTGATCAAAAAATCTGCTTACTTTTTCAGCATTTTCTGCACAACTTTTTTTTTAGAGAAAAACCCATAAGAAACGAGAGCTATTTAAATAATAGTAATGAATCGGCTCTTTCTCATGATAACGGACAATTTGTTAAAAAAAAAAAAAAAACAGTAAATATGAAGCTGTATAAATTCGTAAGAATTTGCCACATATTGCAAACACATATAATATATACTGACAATTCGATGATTAATTTAAATTATTTTAATTTAAAAAATTATATATTTTATAACGTATTTTTATTACTCAATTATTTGTGATTATTTTAATATTTGATTTGACTATTTCAGCATTTTTCCTTATTTTATTTTATTGACATTTGATTGTTTGAGCAAGTGCTATCATTATTTTAATAAATTTTTTCATACATGGTTGTTTGTAATATTTCATTATTTAATTCTTTTAATATTTGATTATTTGCCTTTTTTTAATACTTGATTATTCAATTATTTAAATATTTGATGATTTTATTACCCAATTAGTTGTGATTATTTTAATATTCGATTTTAATATTTCAGTATTTTCGTTCTTCCTAATTTGATTTTATTGATATTAGATTGTTTGAGCACAAGTGCTATGATTATTTTAATACTTGAATGTGATTTTTAATACATGGTTATTTGGTTGTAGTATTTAATTATTTTAATATTTGATTATTTGCTCATTTTAATACTTGATTATTTAATTATTTAAATATTTGATCATTTTATTACCACATTATTTGTGATTTATTTTAATGTTTGATTTTTCTATTTTATTAATTATTTTCGTTCTTCATTATTGGATTTTATTGATATTTGATTATTTGACTATTTGATTATGACTATTTTTAACACTTGAATGTGATTTATTTTTGTTTATACATGGTTATTTAGTTGTAGTATTTAATTATTAAAATTATTTTAATATTTGATTAGTTGCCTTTTTAATACTTGATTATTTAATTATTTAAATATTTGATCATTTTATTACACAATATTTAATTATTTAATATTTTATTATTTCAGTATTTTCATTCTTCATTATTTGATTTTATTGATATTTGATTGTTTGACTTTGATTTGATTTGATGATTATTTTAATGTTAATCACTGGAATGTGATTTTTAATACATGGTTATTTGGATATAGTATTTGATCATTTTAAATTCTTTTAATACTTGATTATTTCAATGGGGTCACATTTGATCATTTTATTACCCAATTATTGGTGATTATATAAGCATTTGCCACATATTGCAAAAAATGTAAAAAAAAAAAATAAAAATAAAAATAAAGGTTATGATTTTTGATGACATTAAGTTAAAAAAAAATGTTTAAATTTTGGACTTTTTACAAATATTTTTATGTTTTGAATATTTAAAATTTTTCTAGGTTACTGATCAACGCCTTCAGCGAGAACTATCCAAGTTATTTTAATAAATCAGTTACTTTGCACAAAAGGTGCAATTAAAAAAAAAACACATGAAGCTTTAGAAATTCATATTCATATAAATTTTTGAGTTTGTAAAACCGTAAAATAGTTATGAATTGTCATTAAGCTGTATTGTTAATTTCTTTCTCTTTTTTTTACATTTTTAATATATATATGAATTTTTAAAAATCTGGATTTAAATAATAATGTTTTGAATATAAAAATTTAATAATGAATGAAACATTTAAACTTTGCTTAAAATTAAAAAAAAAAAAATGCTTAAAGTATTTTAAAGGGCCTGAGAGTATTACATTTTAATTACAGCTTTTATACTCCACTTTTATGATTACATTTAGCCATATTATTTAGATTAATGAATGAAGAACCAACAGGCATCATGTGTATGACTTGGTCAATGATTGATTTACCAATCCTGTAGTTTTTACAGCTGCAGATTTTGACAATGTCATGGTGCTTTGGAAGTCAACCTGAAACCAGTTTCCTTAGGAGGTGCCTTCAAACCCTGCTGTATGTCGTTGACTGTTCAGCCATTATAAAGAGGCTCCGATGAGGATGTCGAGGAAGGCATAAGTAAACAGAGGCAGGGGAAATGGTGCTGCTGATAGAGCTGTTTCCTGCTGCAGCGAGAACGGCAGTACGGACGGCTGGAGTGGAAGAACAGGCTCATTAGTGCCACAGGTCTGCGGTAGCTACGCCGGCCGTCTTCTGTCCTGCCGCTGTAGTGTTCACTCAACGTGCTTCAACTCAGCAGATTCAGTAGTAGTAAGTGAACTGCATGTATAACACTTATTGTAGCTGCTGGCTTATGTTTGTTTCTTAGTGTTTTGATTTTTTGCATTGCTGGCTAGTAAGTGAGTAAGAATCAGTCAATTCAGTAACTATTCTGATTGATTCAGTTAGTTAATTTAGGAGCTGAAGGATTTGTCAGACTGATTCAAACCATTGAATGATTCGTTATAAGATTTGTCTGTGAATCAGACTGTGCTTTGTTTTTGCGTGCAGAACAATATAGAAGTTGTTTCACGTGTGAGATATTAAACGTAAACACATTTAAAATATGATGTATTTTATTTTGCAAAAGTGATGCAGTAAACTGATGCAAATGAAGTAACGTGTCTTATATGTTATTATAATTGATTTTGGAATACATTTTAAGGTTTTAGCATCTTGAGTTAAGGTCAAAAGTTTACATGCACCTTGCAGAATCTGCAAAAATTGTAAAAAAATATTTTACCAAAATAAGAGGGATCATACAAAATACATGGTGTTGTTTTTTTTGTTTTTTTCGTACTGACCTGAATAAGATATTTCACATAAAAGACATTTACATATAGTCCACAAGATAAAATAATAGTTGAATTTATAAAAAATAACCCCGTTCAAAAGTTTACATACACTTGATTCTTATCACTGTGTTGTTACATGAATGATCCACAGCTGTGTCTTTATTTTTTTTGTTTAGTGATAGTTGTTCATGAGTCCCTTGTTTGTCCTGAACAGTTAAACTGCCCGCTTCTTCATAAAAATGCGACAGGTCCCACAAATTCTTTGGTTTTTCAACATTTTTGTGTATTTGAACCCTTTCCAACAATTACTGTATGATTTTGAGATCCATCTTTTCACACTGAGGACAACTGAGGGACTCATATGTAACTATTACAGAAGGTTTAAACGCTCACTGATGCTTTAGAAGGAAGCACAATACATTAAGAGCTGGGGGTGAAAACTTTTGAAGAGAATGAAGATGTGTAATTTTTATTTTTATTTTGCCTAAATATCATGTTTTTTTTTTTTCATTTAGTGTTGCCTTTCAGAATCTACAGAAGATACTTACATGTTTCCCAAAAGAGAAAATAAGTTAAATTTACCCTGATCTTCAAATTCAAAAAGTTTGAACCTTTTGTAATAGTTGCATATGAGTCCATCAGATGTCCTAAGTGTGAAAAAATGGATCTCAAAATCATATGATCATTGTTGGTAAGGGTTCAAATACACAGAAATGCTTAAAAACCAAAGAATTTGTGGGACCTGAAGGATTTTTCTGAAGAACAGCGGGCAGTTTAACTGTTCAGGACAAACAAGGGACTCATGAACAACTATTACTGAACAAAAAAAAAACACAAAAAAAAAACACAAGTGGATCATTCAGGTTAACAACACAGAATTAAGAATCTAGTGTATGTAAACTTTTGAATGGGGTAATTTTTATAAATTCAACTATTATTTTCTCTTGTGGACTCGTGTAAACATCTTTGATGTGAAATATCTTATGCAGGTCAGAACCAAATAAAAAAGAACATGCATTTTGTATGATCCCTCCTATTTTGGTAAAATAATTAACATTTTGCAGATTCTGCAAGGTGTATGTAAACTTTTGACCATAACTTTACATAATCCAACATAGTTGAATTTTTAATGATTGAATATAGTCATGGAATCTGCTAACTTTTAAACATTTTCTACACTGACATTCTAGGAATTCTGTGAAGTTCTGGATTTATTAAATATAATACAAATGTTTTAAAGGAGCTGAGAGTACTACACTTTTATTGGCAGATTAAATCATAATTAAATGTAGCTGTACTATTTAGTTTAATCATTTAGAAATAATAAAAAAAAACTTTCCTAATAAAACAGGATTTTTCAGAATTAATTTTAACTATATGTAATTTATTGGATTGTGAAAAGTTACCAGGAGGATAACAGTTAAAAGAGTTTTGATACATTTTGTTAAAAGATTGTGAAGATTTGTTTTTTTTTCCATGTATTTATTTGAAATAACAACACACAGAATAATCAATACAGGTTTTAGGAAAATAGGCTCAATTTTGAGTTTATGTTTACTTTAAAGACGCTTATATTGTATTATGGCACTTGTGTTTTTCTATTTCTGTTGCTGTTCTCGTGTAAATGGTTGTTTGGGATTTATGGAGCTGTCCAATAAAGATAAAACGCATAAAGCAATCAAAGAGGTGCATTTATAGACACCCAAACTAGAAAATTAATTTCCCAGTAACGTCTCAGGAAATCTTCTGAATTACATCATACGCCTTTGGGTTGTAATTAGCTCCGTTTCATGGACTTCCATCCACATGTTTTCCTCGTGTACGGCGTCTCCAATCTCCCGTCTGGTTCAGCGTGGTTCATGTCTTGTATTTAATGGTGTAAGTAAATGTGGGCGGGTGACCGTTGCTTTGTTTCCGTGTATAGCTACAAATGCCTATGTATATAGAATATCATCCACCTCCGTCCCCCGAGGGCCCCGGGGCCATCTTTCTCCCTCCATGCGTGGCGTCACGGACAGGCTCTGTGTCGGAGAACAGCTGTGGGCCGTATGGCAGCGCAACTCCCCCGCATTCCTCCCCTCTAAGCGAGTTTTCATTTGTAGCTGACAGCTTCATTGGGCTTCTTTGTCCCTGGGAGGCCCCGGGGTGGGTGACTGTTGTTGTCTTTACCCAGGGAGCTCTGTTTCTGTGGCTTTGGAGGCTTCGCTACAATGTTCTTATTTTGAACGGGATGGTTTCCATGATCTTCGGGGTCTTAAAACAGCTGCATCCTTTTAAAATACTCATTCAAGCATTTACAGATTTCTAACTGAATATATTTTAAAATGACATTTTTATTTGTGATGGTGAAGCTAAATTTTTAGCGTCATGATGATGGCAATCTTCAATGTTACATGATTCTTCAGAAATCATTCTAATATGCTAATTTGCTGCTTAAGAAAAAATATGATCAATTTTGGAAACCGTTTTTGCTGTTAAGTACAACAATAAATAATAAGTTGTTTTCTTTTGAATGTTCTATTCATGATAAGGAAACATATCAAGATTTCAACTAAAATATTGGGCAGCTTTCAGCTTTGAAAATGAATAATAAATGAATAATAATAATGATGAATAATAAAAACCATTATTAATAATTGAGTACCAATAATAATTGAGCAGCAAATCAGCATATTTGGATGTTTTCAGAAGAGCTATGTGACAATGAATAATAAATAAAAAACAAAATAAATAAAATAATGGCTGCTGAAGTTTCAGTTTTGCATCACAAGAATAAATTACATAAAAAATATGCATATATATATAATAAACATAAATCCATTTTAAATAAAAAAACACCAATACATGTTAATGTAAGAAGAAAATATATAAAATATATAATATTGTTTTATTGTATTATTTTGTAGTATTTAGTAATAACTTTGTTATTATTTTACATGTTATTCAAATTGCCTGCATCTTTTTATTATTTGAATATGTTGCAGTCTGCTGTGCCACAGCTCCAACCAAAAATGAGTTCTCAGTCAAATCAGAAATTTAAACAGTTTATTGACATTGTTTATTTTGGCTTTTGTGCCGTTCTCTGGTGATTTATGCCCCTTAGGAACAGGAATGTCCAAGAATGCTCCACACCCAGACTTTACCGCAGTCTCCACCACAAGCAATATTAAATCTGGACAGTTATAGGAATCAGAAAGTGTCGTCTGGTGCTGATTAAGGCAGGATTTTTCATAGGGAGAAAGGATAGTTAGGACAAAGTCAATGCACAGTTACCACTTCCTAAGATTTAGTCATTACAAAATGGACTGTTTGAATGTCCAAAACTTTAGGAATTTGAAGATCAGGGTAAATTTAACTTATTTTATCTAAAGGGCAGTACTAAATAAAAAAAAATACAATATTTAGGCAAAATAAGAAAAATATACATATTTTCCATTCTGTTCAAAAGTTTTCACCCCTGGCTCTTAATTCATGCTTTTTCCTTCTGAAGCATCAGTGAGCGTTTGAACCTTCTGTAATAGTTGCATATGAGTCCCTCAGTTGTCCTCAGTGTGAAAAGATGCATCTCAAAAGCGTATAGGCATTGTTGGAAAGGGTTCAATTACACAATTTGTGGAATGATTTTTCTGAAATACAGCAGGCAGTTTAAATGTATTTGTATGTTATTCATGTCCATAACATAGCAAATTCTGTTGGAATCAGTAGTGAAGTTGTTGCCTGTGATGAGCATTTTAAACCGATCATGTATGATTTTCCATTTTGAATGCAACCTAAGAAGTCAGCTGCCTTATTTAGGTCACTAGGTTTTGGAACAAAACAAAGGTCACTGGTTTAATAACTGTGTATTTGATCATCAGCAAGCTAAGGAGAAAGGAAATAAATCTTTGTCCAGCTTTAAAGAGCTCAGCGAATCCTTAGAAACAGTGAGTCATTAGGCGAAGAGCCAAAGATCAGGGCCATCGAGTCACTTACAGCTTACGCTAAGGTGTGCTAAATTGGGAGAGGTTGCCAACTCTCAGGCAGATGAGTTGTGTGTTTGGGTGCGACACTGTTAACAAGACTAAAGCTGCTAATCCAATGATCCTACAGTGGCTTTGAAAGCCAGAGGGTAAAGTTCAACTTTGAATGGCCAGCAGTTTGAGGGCTATATTACATAAAGGTTCCAAAATAGGGTTTTCACAATAATGAATCATTTTGGGTTTCCCCAAAGAATGTTTCATTCAGTATTTCTTAAAGGGATAGTTCACCCCCCAAAAAAAAAAAAAAAGGCCAATGATTTACTCCTCCTCAAGCCATCGTAGGTGTATATGACTTTCTTCTTTCAGACGAATAGAATGGGAGTTATATTAAAAAATGTCCTGGCTTATCCAAGCTTTATAATGGCAGTGAATGGGTGTTGAGATCTTGAAGCCCAAAAAAGTGCATTCATCCATCATAAAAAGTGCTCCACACAGCACTGGGGGGTTAATAAAGCCCCTGAAGTGAGTCAATGCAATTGTGTGAGAAAAGTATCCATATTTAACACGTTATAAGTAATAATCTCTAGGTTCGACAAACTCACATGAGAGAGTGGTGTTCCAGCGGACAACATACACTACCAGTCAAAAGTTTTTTTAAAGAAGTCTCTTTTGCTCACCAAACCTGCATTTATTTGATTCAAAGTACAGCAAAAATAGTACAATTTTGAAATATTTTTACTATTTAAAATAACTGTTTTCTTTTTGAATATATTTAAAAATTTAATTTATTCCTAAAATTTATATATTTTAAAATGTAATTATTATTATTACGATATAACAGCTGAGTGCAGTTTTTTCAGGTTTCTTTGATTAATAGAAACTTCAGAAGAACAGCATTTAGGAATATTATGAATGTCTTTATTATCACTTTTGATTAATTTAAAGCGTTCTTGATAAATAAAAGTAGTAATTTCTATAACCCCCCCAAATAAAATGTTACAGAAGCTTTTTATTTCAGATTAATGCTGATCTTTCTATTCTGTTAAAAAAAATTACTGTTTTAAATATTCCTAATAATAATATTAAGAAAAAATGTTTCTTGAACAGCAAATCGGCATATTAGAAGGATTTCTGAAAGAGCATGTCATACTTTAGACTGGAGTAATGATGCTGAAAATGTAGCTTTTATCACAGGGATAAATTACATTTTAAAATATACTCGAATAGAAAACAGTTATTTTAAATGGTAAAAATATTTCAAAACTTGACTGTTTTTGCTGTACTTTGGATCATATAAATGCAGGCTTGGTAAGCAGAAGAGACTTCTTTTAAAAAAACATTCTTACTGTTCAAAAACTTTTGACTTGTAGTGTAGGTGTAGCGTAAGCATACATTGTTAATGTCAAGGTTAATAAAGTCTTTTTTATTTAAAATTTTTTCTTTACCACTCTTATTTAATGTTTGGCAAAATGCGACAATGACTTGCTCTGACTGATTGAGTTGTTAAGAGAAAACTCAGAAAAATCAGCCCAAATTTTGTCCTAATATTATTTCAGAGCATTTTAAGTTGAGTTTTTTTTTCACATTAGTGGAAGAATGCAAACTTGAGAACTGGTAACTCATAACATAATGTCATGAAAATCTTTCTTTTTTTTTTTTTTTTTTGAAAAAATAGAACCCAATTCCCCACCGTACTCATAAGTCAACTCATTCCGAAATCAAGCCTTATTTTGCACTGCTGGCCTTTGTATGCGCCAAACCGGCCAGAGCTTTTGAATGAGTGATGGCACGGTTCAGGCCTGTGAGGTCGTGGCCTAGTGAGCAGTAACATAACCCCAATCAGAAGCACTGACGTCGGTGGCCTGGCTCTGCTCTGCTGTGCCTGCGTGTAATATGCTGTGATGAGGTCAGTCCGGGGTCTGGACACAGAGTCTCTGTGTGCCTTCAAACCTCTGACTGGCTCATCCATCTCTTACTGGATTATAGAATATTAATCCCTGGCCATCATTATCCTCCCCAAAACAAACAAACAACTTTACCCACGTCAAAACAGTTGCTTTTTTTTGCCAAGGCCTTGCTCTTCACACGTGGATTATTAAGTTAGCCGAGTGTAATTGTTGATGATTTTTACAGAATCCTGGAATGCTACATCAATCATCTCACAGTTGCTGTCATAACAACAGGTCCAGAAGATTAAACTAACATCAGAAACAGGTTTATTTAACATAAACAGAATTTTTATTCTGGCTTTATATAAAGGTAACGCTTGAATCCGTTCATGATCCTAATAGATAGTCTTTCAACAAGTTCATTATGCAACTTAATCTTCATTTACACTGCCATTCAAAAGTTTGTGATATGTAAGATTTTTAATGTTTTTTTTTAGGTCTCTTAGGCTGCATTTTCAGCATCATTACTGCAATCTTCAGTGTCACATGGTCTTTCAGAAATCGCTCTAATATGCTGATTAATTATTATATTATTGTATTTTTTGAAACCTGTGATTCTTTTCTTTTTTCAGGATTTTTTTGATGAATAAAAAGTTCAAAAGAACAGCATTTGTTCGAAATCTTTTCTAACAATCAGTATTTACTGTTACCTTTTTATCAATTTAACACATCCTCACTGAATTAAAATATTACTTTCTTTAAAAAAAGAAAAGAGTACAAATTTACTGATTTTTTTACTGAAATTTTTTTTGGGTGAACTATTCATTTATGTTTTTATTATTTTTTTTTTTTAACTGCGTTAAACTTTTTTCATCATGCAATTTTCATAACTAATTAATTAAGTTTAATGCGTTAAACTAACAGCCCTAATTTTTATTTTTTATGTATATGCAATGTTTTTACTTTGTTGGTTTCGAAGCAGACCCATAGTCTTCGCTTTCTTGTGTCTCTGTTACTATACTAAATAAATTGAAATGCTCATTAAGCGCAAGTATGCTCTTTTCCTATGAACCATGAGGGTTCCCTTAATGTTTGTGTCAGAGGTGGCGCTTGAAAGCTGGGATTTCGACTCTCATCTGATTCACAAATCAGCTTTAATTAGAAGCTGTCCTATCCAGAGACTGGGTCCCACCCGCTCCTTTGTGATGGCATTAATGAACTTCTCGCTTAGAGAATGCTCTTTCCCGTCAGCATCCCAAGCAGCACATCTAATTAAACGTGATGAAGACTGGACCACCTGAGGAGGGAGAACAGCCAGCCGACCGCCGCAAGCGTTTACCGCCTCGCTCGCATTTCGCTCTGCATTTTGCTTTACAGATCCAAAGCACTTACTCATTAGGTTTCTCATTAGACTGAAGGTAAACCTTTAGTCTAATCCAAACCAAAATATGTTGTTTACTTACCTTCATGTCATTCCAAACTCTGTTTAGAACAATATTGACACTAACTTTCTATTCAGTGAAAGTGAATAGTAACCTGAAGCTGTAAAGCTTTAAAAATGACAAAAAATGTCTTCTGAAGGCATACTTCCACCGTTAGTTTTTATTATATGAAACAGAGCAGGCCTGATATTCTTCCAGAGGTTTGCAACACAAGAATGAAAATCTGAGGCAGATTGCTCCTTATGACTTTTATGTGCTGTTTAGTACCTTTTGAGGATACAAGGTCCAGCACTGTCCCATAAAATGTCCACTTTAGCACGGTGACCAAAGGATGAATGCAAAAGAATCACTGACAGACTAAAGTATGGGCTTGTCTGCTCTTTTCCGCTTTTAAAATAACAGTTGTTGGAACTTTGAATGAACACAGTTCATAAGAATCTGTCTTATATTTGAACTTCTAGGCTCCAGTTCTTTTTAATCTAGGCCTAAAGTGAAGGTTTGCATGCATAGGACACTTGTTGATCAGGTGAACGTATCCATTTTATTAAATTGAAATTTATTAAAATCTAAAAAAAAATAGTAATAATTTTATTTTATTTTATTATTTTATTTTATCTTTTCTTATTTCATTTGATCTTTTCTTATTTTATTTTATTTGATCTTTTCTTTTTTCTTTTCTTTTATCTTTTCTTTTTTCTTTTCATTTCTTATTTTATTTTATCTTTTCTTATTTTATTTTATCTGTTCTTTTTTCTTATTTTATTTTTTCTTTTCTTTTCTTTTCTTTTATTAAAATTATTTTATTTTATTTAGTTATTTATTTTTATTTTATTTTACAAAAGCCTTTATATCAAAAAGTGTGAAAAGGAAAGTGTGTCTAGGCTTTTGATCAATTGTGAATAATAAATTTAAATGAATTTAAAATATATATATATATTTTTTTTCTTTTTTTTTTTACTTCAATACATTTTCTTATTTTATTTTATCTTTTCTTTTCTTATTTTATTTTATTTTACATATTTTTTTATCGGTTCTTTTTTCTTATTTTATTTTATCTTTTCTTTTCTTTTTTCTTTTATTTTATCTTTTCTTATTTTATTTTATATATATTTTATTTTATTTTATTTTATCTTTTCTTATTTTATTTTATTTTTTCTTTTCTTTTCTTTTCTTTTCTTTTCTTTTCTTTTCTTTTCTTTTCTTAATAAATTTTAAATGTATTAAAATAAAAATTATTTTATTTTATTTATTTATTTATTTTTATTTTATTTTACAAAAGCCTTTATATCAAAAAGTTTTTAATGTCACAAGAAACCATTTCCAGAAAGTGTGTCTAGGCTTTTGATTCGTTTGATTTAAATGTATAAAAAAAAAAAAAAAAAATATATATATATATTTTTTTTTTATCTTTTCTTATTTTATTTTATATAATTTTTATTTTATTTTATCTTTTATTTTCATATTTTATTTTATTTTTTCTTTTCTTTTCATTTCTTTTCTTTTCTTTTCAGAAAGTGTGTCTAGGCTTTTGATTCGTTTGATTTAAATGTATAAAAAAAATATATATATATATATTTTTTTTTTTATCTTTTCTTATTTTATTTTATATAATTTTTATTTTATTTTATCTTTTATTTTCTTATTTTATTTTATTTTTTCTTTTCTTTTCATTTCTTTTCTTTTCTTTTCAGAAAGTGTGTCTAGGCTTTTGCCTTGTTGTGGTGAAAATATACATTTTATTAAATTTAAATGTATTAAAATAAAAAAATAAAAAATTATTTTATTTTATTTATTTATTTTTTATTTTATTTTACAAAAGCCTTTATATCAAAAAGTTTTTAATGTCACAAGAAACCATTTCCAGAAAGTGTGTCTAGGCTTTTGATTCATTGTGGTGAATAATAAATTTAAATGTATTATATATATATATAAATATATGTATGTTTATATATATATATATATATATATTAATTATAATTTTTTTTTTTTACTTTACTTTACTTTGCAAAAGCCTTAATATCAAAAAGTTTTTGATGTCACAAGAAACCGGAAAGTGTGTCTAGGCTTTTGCCTCATTGTGTTGTTCAATATCTTTGCATTTGTCCCACTCTAATGATATTTCTGCCTTAAATCTAGTTCTCTTATATGATGCAAGAAGAAATGTTCCCATTTACGCCTGATGCCTCAATATCCACCACAGTTTTAAGCGCTCTGAGGATTTGAGGTACATTGATCTAACAAAATAATGCAGCATTAAACAATGTAAAGTCTAACGTAAAGGCGTCATTCCAGATTATTACATTGTTTTGTGCGTAATCGTCCTCTGCCTTTTATCCTGCCTGACGTCAGACGGGACAGTGGTCAGCACGATAATCTCTGGACAGAGAGACCAGATCACGCACAGGGAAAATAGAGAGATGGTTAGTATGTCAGTGTCTCAAATCCTAAATCTGAGATTGATGTCAATCATTGGTGGTGTTGAGTAACATGAGTAGTGTCAGTGTTTGGAAATGAAGGACATATGTTGATAGTACTTTGGCTCATACTAAGGGACTTGAAAAATATTGTTATAGTATTCAATGTTGGTGTAAATATCCTATTACATGGCTTGTTAAAGAGAGGTGTGCTTTTTGTTTTCTACAGTAAGTGATCATACTTGCAACCAGAACACCCTAAATGTAGTAACATGCCACTGCTTCAGCAACATGCTATAATACACTCAGAACTCCTTAGAAAGGTACAGAAGCATGCTAAAACCCACTAAGAACACCCTAGCAACTGCATTGTGATACATTGACAACCAAGCACCCAGCATCATGGTGGTGAAAGCCTGTTTCTGCCACTGAATAAAAAAACTAAAAAACGTAATTGGGACTTTTTAATTGCAATAAAAATGTTCGAAAAATAAATCTCTCAGAATTGATATAAACTCGTAATTGCGAGTAAAAAAAGATAGAATTTAATATGAACTCCTAGTTCTTTTTTCTTCTTCTCAGAATTGCGTAATACAAATTCGCAATTGCGAGAAAAAAGTCAGAATTGCAAGTTCTGACTTTTTTTTGTGATTCTGAGAAAAAAATGATGAAATGACGAGATTATATCTTGCAATTCTGACTTTATTTGTCGCAATAGCAAGATTATATGATGCAATTCTTAGAAAAAAGGTCAAAATTTTGTCACGCAATTCTGAGAAAAAAGTCTGAATTGTGAAAAACTCGCAATTGCAAAGAAAGTCTGAATTGCGGGATA
>NC_133368.1:42368728-42410171 GCF_049309525.1 Garra rufa | reverse complement strand
AAATAAAATAAAATGAAATAAGAAAAGATAAAATAAAATAAAATAAAAAATATATAAAATAAAATAAGAAAAGATAAAATAAAATAAAAAAGAAAAGAAAAGATAAAATAAAATAAGAAAAAAGAACCGATAAAAAAAATATGTAAAATAAAATAAAATAAGAAAAGAAAAGATAAAATAAAATAAAATAAGAAAATGTATTGAAGTAAAAAAAAGAAAAAGAAAAAAATATATATATTTTTTTTTAAATTCATTTAAATTTATTATTCACAATGAATCAAAAGCCTAGACACACTTTCTGGAAATGGTTTCTTGTGACATTAAAAACTTTTTGATATAAAGGCTTTTGTAAAATAAAATAAAAATAAATAACTAAATAAAATAAAATAATTTTAATAAAAGAAAAGAAAAGAAAAGATAAAATAAGAAAAAAGAACAGATAAAATAAAATAAGAAAAGATAAAATAAAAGAAATGAAAAGAAAAAAGAAAAGATAAAATAAAATAAAATAAGAAAAGATCAAATGAAATAAGAAAAGATAAAATAAAATAATAAAATAAAATAAAATTATTACTATTTTTTTTTTATATTTTAATAAATTTCAATTTAATAAAATGGATACGTTCACCTGATCAACAAGTGTCCTATGCATGCAAACCTTCACTTTAGGCCTAGATTAAAAAGAACTGGAGCCTAGAAGTTCAAATATAAGACAGATTCTTATGAACTGTGTTCATTCAAAGTTCCAACAACTGTTATTTTAAAAGCGGAAAAGAGCAGACAAGCCCATACTTTAGTCTGTCAGTGATTCTTTTGCATTCATCCTTTGGTCATCGTGCTAAAGTGGACATTTTATGGGACAGTGCTGGACCTTGTATCCTCAAAAGGTACTAAACAGCACATAAAAGTCATAAGGAGCAATCTGCCTCAGATTTTCATTCTTGTGTTGCAAACCTCTGGAAGAATATCAGGCCTGCTCTGTTTCATATAATAAAAACTAACGGTGGAAGTATGCCTTCAGAAGACATTTTTAGTCATTTTTAAAGCTTTACAGCTTCAGGTTACTATTCACTTTCACTGAATAGAAAGTTAGTGTCAATATTGTTCTAAACAGAGTTTGGAATGACATGAAGGTAAGTAAACAACATATTTTGGTTTGGATTAGACTAAAGGTTTACCTTCAGTCTAATGAGAAACCTAATGAGTAAGTGCTTTGGATCTGTAAAGCAAAATGCAGAGCGAAATGCGAGCGAGGCGGTAAACGCTTGCGGCGGTCGGCTG
This sequence comes from Garra rufa, assembly GCF_049309525.1. Classification (NCBI taxonomy): domain Eukaryota; kingdom Metazoa; phylum Chordata; class Actinopteri; order Cypriniformes; family Cyprinidae; genus Garra; species Garra rufa. The sequence continues at coordinate 42,408,890 of NC_133368.1, read as the reverse complement.
GCTGTTCTCCCTCCTCAGGTGGTCCAGTCTTCATCACGTTTAATTAGATGTGCTGCTTGGGATGCTGACGGGAAAGAGCATTCTCTAAGCGAGAAGTTCATTAATGCCATCACAAAGGAGCGGGTGGGACCCAGTCTCTGGATAGGACAGCTTCTAATTAAAGCTGATTTGTGAATCAGATGAGAGTCGAAATCCCAGCTTTCAAGCGCCACCTCTGACACAAACATTAAGGGAACCCTCATGGTTCATAGGAAAAGAGCATACTTGCGCTTAATGAGCATTTCAATTTATTTAGTATAGTAACAGAGACACAAGAAAGCGAAGACTATGGGTCTGCTTCGAAACCAACAAAGTAAAAACATTGCATATACATAAAAAATAAAAATTAGGGCTGTTAGTTTAACGCATTAAACTTAATTAATTAGTTATGAAAATTGCATGATGAAAAAAGTTTAACGCAGTTAAAAAAAAATAATAATAAAAACATAAATGAATAGTTCACCCAAAAAAAATTCAGTAAAAAATCAGTAAATTTGTACTCTTTTCTTTTTTTAAAGAAAGTAATATTTTAATTCAGTGAGGATGTGTTAAATTGATAAAAAAAGTAACAGTAAATACTGATTGTTAGAAAAGATTTCGAATAAATGCTGTTCTTTTGAACTTTTTATTCATCAAAAAAATCCTGAAAAAAGAAAAGAATCACAGGTTTCAAAAAATACAATAATATAATAATTACTCAGCATATTAGAACGATTTCTGAAAGACCATGTGACACTGAAGATTGCAGTAATGATGCTGAAAATGCAGCCTAAGAGACCTAAAAAAACATTAAAAATCGTACATATCACAAACTTTTGAATGGCAGTGTAAATGAAGATTAAGTTGCATAATGAACTTGTTGAAAGACTATCTATTAGGATCATGAACGGATTCAAGCGTTACCTTTATATAAAGCCAGAATAAAAATTCTGTTTATGTTAAATAAACCTGTTTCTGATGTTAGTTTAATCTTCTGGACCTGTTGTTATGACAGCAACTGTGAGATGATTGATGTAGCATTCCAGGATTCTGTAAAAATCATCAACAATTACACTCTGCTAACTTAATAATCCACGTGTGAAGAGCAAGGCCTTGGCAAAAAAAAGCAACTGTTTTGACGTGGGTAAAGTTGTTTGTTTGTTTTGGGGAGGATAATGATGGCCAGGGATTAATATTCCATAATCCAGTAAGAGATGGATGAGCCAGTCAGAGGTTTGAAGGCACACAGAGACTCTGTGTCCAGACCCCGGACTGACCTCATCACAGCATATTACACGCAGGCACAGCAGAGCAGAGCCAGGCCACCGACGTCAGTGCTTCTGATTGGGGTTATGTTACTGCTCACTAGGCCACGACCTCACAGGCCTGAACCGTGCCATCACTCATTCAAAAGCTCTGGCCGGTTTGGCGCATACAAAGGCCAGCCGTGCAAAATAAGGCTTGATTTCGGAATGAGTTGACTTATGAGTACGGTGGGAAATTGGGTTCTACTTTTTCAGAAAAAAAAAAAAAACGAAAGAAAGATTTTCATGACATTATGTTCCGTTACCAGTTCTCAAGTTTGCATTCTTCCACTAATGTGAAAAAAAAAAAAAAACTCAACTTAAAATGCTCTGAAATAATATTAGGACAAAATTTGGGCTGATTTTTCTGAGTTTTCTTTTAACAACTCAATCAGTCAGAGCAAGTCATTATCGCATTTTGCCAAACATTAAATAAGAGTGGTAAAGAAAAAAACTTAAATAAAAAAGACTTTATTAACCTTGACATTAACAATGTATGCTTACGCTACACCTACACTACAAGTCAAAAGTTTTTGAACAGTAAGAATGTTTTTTTAAAAGAAGTCTCTTCTGCTTACCAAGCCTGCATTTATATGATCCAAAGTACAGCAAAAACAGTCAAGTTTTGAAATATTTTTACCATTTAAAATAACTGTTTTCTATTCGAGTATATTTTAAAATGTAATTTATCCCTGTGATAAAAGCTACATTTTCAGCATCATTACTCCAGTCTAAAGTATGACATGCTCTTTCAGAAATCCTTCTAATATGCCGATTTGCTGTTCAAGAAACATTTTTTCTTAATATTATTATTAGGAATATTTAAAACAGTAATTTTTTTTAACAGAATAGAAAGATCAGCATTAATCTGAAATAAAAAGCTTCTGTAACATTTTATTTGGGGGGGTTATAGAAATTACTACTTTTATTTATCAAGAACGCTTTAAATTAATCAAAAGTGATAATAAAGACATTCATAATATTCCTAAATGCTGTTCTTCTGAAGTTTCTATTAATCAAAGAAACCTGAAAAAACTGCACTCAGCTGTTATATCGTAATAATAATAATTACATTTTAAAATATATAAATTTTAGGAATAAATTAAATTTTTAAATATATTCAAAAAGAAAACAGTTATTTTAAATAGTAAAAATATTTCAAAATTGTACTATTTTTGCTGTACTTTGAATCAAATAAATGCAGGTTTGGTGAGCAAAAGAGACTTCTATAAAAAAACTTTTGACTGGTAGTGTATGTTGTCCGCTGGAACACCACTCTCTCATGTGAGTTTGTCGAACCTAGAGATTATTACTTATAACGTGTTAAATATGGATACTTTTCTCACACAATTGCATTGACTCACTTCAGGGGCTTTATTAACCCCCCAGTGCTGTGTGGAGCACTTTTTATGATGGATGAATGCACTTTTTTGGGCTTCAAGATCTCAACACCCATTCACTGCCATTATAAAGCTTGAATAAGCCAGGACATTTTTTAATATAACTCCCATTCTATTCGTCTGAAAGAAGAAAGTCATATACACCTACGATGGCTTGAGGAGGAGTAAATCATAGGCCAAATTTTTTTTTTTTTTTTTTTTGGGTGAACTACCCCTTTAAGAAAAAATGAATGAAACATTCTTTGGGGAAACCCAAAATGATTCATTATTGTGAAAACCCTATTTTGGAACCTTTATGTAATATAGGCCTCAAACTGCTGGCCATTCAAAGTTGAACTTTGCCCTCTGGCTTTCAAAGCCACTGTAGGATCATTGGATTAGCAGCTTTAGTCTTGTTAACAGTGTCGCACCCAAACACACAACTCATCTGCCTGAGAGTTGGCAACCTCTCCCAATTTAGCACACCTTAGCGTAAGCTGTAAGTGACTCGATGGCCCTGATCTTTGGCTCTTCGCCTAATGACTCACTGTTTCTAAGGATTCGCTGAGCTCTTTAAAGCTGGACAAAGATTTATTTCCTTTCTCCTTAGCTTGCTGATGATCAAAATACACAGTTATTAAACCAGTGACCTTTGTTTTGTTCCAAAACCTAGTGACCTAAATAAGGCAGCTGACTTCTTAGGTTGCATTCAAAATGGAAAATCATACATGATCGGTTTAAAATGCTCATCACAGGCAACAACTTCACTACTGATTCCAACAGAATTTGCTATGTTATGGACATGATACACCAAATAACATACACATACATTTAAACTGCCTGCTGTATTTCAGAAAAATCATTCCACAAATTGTGTAATTGAACCCTTTCCAACAATGCCTATATGCTTTTGAGATGCATCTTTTCACACTGAGGACAACTGAGGGACTCATAAGCAACTATTACAGAAGGTTCAAACGCTCACTGATGCTCTAGAAGGAAAAAGCATGAATTAAGAGCCAGGGGTGAAAACTTTTGAACAGAATGGAAATATGTATATTTTTCTCATTTTGCCTAAATATTATATTTTTTTATTTAGTACTGCCCTTTAGATAAAATAAGTTAAATTTACCCTGATCTTCAAATTCCTAAAGTTTTGGACATTCAAACAGTCCATTTTGTAATGACTAAATCTTAGGAAGTGGTAACTGTGCTTTGACTTTGTCCTAACTATCCTTTCTCCCTATGAAAAATCCTGCCTTAATCAGCACCAGACGACACTTTCTGATTCCTATAACTGTCCAGATTTAATATTGCTTGTGGTGGAGACTGCGGTAAAGTCTGGGTGTGGAGCATTCTTGGACATTCCTGTTCCTAAGGGGCATAAATCACCAGAGAACGGCACAAAAGCCAAAATAAACAATGTCAATAAACTGTTTAAATTTCTGATTTGACTGAGAACTCATTTTTGGTTGGAGCTGTGGCACAGCAGACTGCAACATATTCAAATAATAAAAAGATGCAGACAATTTGAATAACATGTAAAATAATAACAAAGTTATTACTAAATACTACAAAATACAATACAATACAATAAAACAATATTATATATTTTATATATTTTCTTCTTACATTTAACATGTATTGGTGTTTTTTTTATTTAAAATGGATTTATGTTTATTATTATATATATATATATATATATATATATATATATATATATATATATATATATATATGCATATTTTTTATGTAATTTATTCTTGTGATGCAAAACTGAAACTTCAGCAGCCATTATTTTATTTATTTTGTCTTCATTGTCACATAGCTCTTCTGAAATCATCCAAATATGCTGATTTGCTGCTCAATTATTATTGGTACTCAATTATTAATAGTGGTTTTTATTATTCATCATTATTATTATTCATTTATTATTCATTTTCAAAGCTGAAAGCTGCCCAATATTTTAGTTGAAATCTTGATATGTTTCCTTATCATGAATAGAACATTCAAAAGAAAACAACTTATTATTTGTTGTTGTACTTAACAGCAAAAACGGTTTCCAAAATTGATAATATTTTTTCTTAAGCAGCAAATTAGCATATTCGAATGATTTCTGAAGAATCGTGTGACATTGAAGATTGCCATCACCATGACGCTAAAAATTTAGCTTCACCATCACAGATAAAAATATCATTTTAAAATATATTCAGTTAGAAATCTGTAAATGCTTGAATGAGTATTTTAAAAGGATGCAGCTGTTTTAAGACCCCGAAGATCATGGAAACCATCCCGTTCAAAATAAGAACATTGTAGCGAAGCCTCCAAAGCCACAGAAACAGAGCTCCCTGGGTAAAGACAACAACCGTCACCCACCCCGGGGCCTCCCAGGGACAAAGAAGCCCAATGAAGCTGTCAGCTACAAATGAAAACTCGCTTAGAGGGGAGGAATGCGGGGGAGTTGCGCTGCCATACGGCCCACAGCTGTTCTCCGACACAGAGCCTGTCCGTGACGCCACGCATGGAGGGAGAAAGATGGCCCCGGGGCCCTCGGGGGACGGAGGTGGATGATATTCTATATACATAGGCATTTGTAGCTATACACGGAAACAAAGCAACGGTCACCCGCCCACATTTACTTACACCATTAAATACAAGACATGAACCACGCTGAACCAGACGGGAGATTGGAGACGCCGTACACGAGGAAAACATGTGGATGGAAGTCCATGAAACGGAGCTAATTACAACCCAAAGGCGTATGATGTAATTCAGAAGATTTCCTGAGACGTTACTGGGAAATTAATTTTCTAGTTTGGGTGTCTATAAATGCACCTCTTTGATTGCTTTATGCGTTTTATCTTTATTGGACAGCTCCATAAATCCCAAACAACCATTTACACGAGAACAGCAACAGAAATAGAAAAACACTAAATGTTTGCCTGGAACAAGTGCCATAATACAATATTAGCGTCTTTAAAGTAAACATAAACTCAAAATTGAGCCTGTCTATTTTCCTAAAACCTGTATTGATTATTCTGTGTGTTGTTATTTCAAATAAATACATGAAAAAACAAATCTTTTAACAAAATGTATCAAAACTCTTTTAACTGTTATCCTTCTGGTAACTTTTCACAATCCAATGAATTACATATAGTTAAAATTAATTCTGAAAAATCCTGTTTTATTAGGAAAGTTTTTTTTTTTTTTTTCTAAATGATTAAACTAAATAGTACAGCTACATTTAATTATGATTTAATCTGCCAATAAAAGTGTAGTACTCTCAGCTCCTTTAAAACATTTGTATTATATTTAATAAATCCAGAACTTCACAGAATTCCTAGAATGTCAGTGTAGAAAATGTTTAAAAGTTAGCAGATTCCATGACTATATTCAATCATTAAAAATTCAACTATGTTGGATTATGTAAAGTTATGGTCAAAAGTTTACATACACCTTGCAGAATCTGCAAAATGTTAATTATTTTACCAAAATAGGAGGGATCATACAAAATGCATGTTCTTTTTTATTTGGTTCTGACCTGCATAAGATATTTCACATCAAAGATGTTTACACGAGTCCACAAGAGAAAATAATAGTTGAATTTATAAAAATTACCCCATTCAAAAGTTTACATACACTAGATTCTTAATTCTGTGTTGTTAACCTGAATGATCCACTTGTGTTTTTTTTTTGTTTTTTTTTTTTGTTCAGTAATAGTTGTTCATGAGTCCCTTGTTTGTCCTGAACATTTAAAACTGCCCGCTGTTCTTCAGAAAAATCCTTCAGGTCCCACAAATTCTTTGGTTTTTAAGCATTTCTGTGTATTTGAACCCTTACCAACAATGATCATATGATTTTGAGATCCATTTTTTCACACTGAGGACATCTGATGGACTCATATGCAACTATTACAAAAGGTTCAAACTTTTTGAATTTGAAGATCAGGGTAAATTTAACTTATTTTCTCTTTTGGGAAACATGTAAGTATCTTCTGTAGATTCTGAAAGGCAACACTAAATGAAAAAAAAAAAAACATGATATTTAGGCAAAATAAAAATAAAAATTACACATCTTCATTCTCTTCAAAAGTTTTCACCCCCAGCTCTTAATGTATTGTGCTTCCTTCTAAAGCATCAGTGAGCGTTTAAACCTTCTGTAATAGTTGCCTATGAGTCCCTCAGTTGTCCTCAGTGTGAAAAGATGGATCTCAAAATCATACAGTCATTGTTGGAAAGGGTTCAAATCCACAAAAATGTTGAAAAACCAAAGAATTTGTGGGACCTATAGGATTTTTATGAAGAAGCGGGCAGTTTAACTGTTCAGGACAAACAAGGGACTCATGAACAACTATCACTTAACAAAAAAAAACAAAGACAGCTGTGGATCATTCAGGTAACAACACAGTGATAAGAATCAAGTGTATGTAAACTTTTGAACAGGGTTATTTTTTATAAATTCAACTATTATTTTATCTTGTGGACTATATGTAAATGTCTTTTATGTGAAATATCTTATTCAGGTCAGTACGAAATAAAAAAAAAACAACACCATGTATTTTGTATGATCCCTCTTATTTTGGTAAAATATTTTTTTACACTTTTTGCAGATTCTGCAAGGTGCATGTAAACTTTTGACCTTAACTCAAGATGCTAAAACCTTAAAATGTATTCCAAAATCAATTATAATAACATAAGACACGTTCATTTGCATCAGTTTACTGCATAACTTTTGCAAAACAAAATACATCATATTTTAAATGTGTTTACGTTTAATATCTCACACGTGAAACTACTTCTATATTGTTCTGCACGCAAAAACAAAGCACAGTCTGATTCACAGACAAATCTTATAACGAATCATTCAATGGTTTGAATCAGTCTGACAAATCCTTCAGCTCCTAAATTAACTAACTGAATCAATCAGAATAGTTACTGAATTGACTGATTCTTACTCACTTACTAGCCAGCAATGCAAAAAATCAAAACACTAAGAAACAAACATAAGCCAGCAGCTACAATAAGTGTTATACATGCAGTTCACTTACTACTACTGAATCTGCTGAGTTGAAGCACGTTGAGTGAACACTACAGCGGCAGGACAGAAGACGGCCGGCGTAGCTACCGCAGACCTGTGGCACTAATGAGCCTGTTCTTCCACTCCAGCCGTCCGTACTGCCGTTCTCGCTGCAGCAGGAAGCAGCTCTATCAGCAGCACCATTTCCCCTGCCTCTGTTTACTTATGCCTTCCTCGACATCCTCATCGGAGCCTCTTTATAATGGCTGAACAGTCAACGACATACAGCAGGGTTTGAAGGCACCTCCTAAGGAAACTGGTTTCAGGTTGACTTCCAAAGCACCATGACATTGTCAAAATCTGCAGCTGTAAAAACTACAGGATTGGTAAATCAATCATTGACCAAGTCATACACATGATGCCTGTTGGTTCTTCATTCATTAATCTAAATAATATGGCTAAATGTAATCATAAAAGTGGAGTATAAAAGCTGTAATTAAAATGTAATACTCTCAGGCCCTTTAAAATACTTTAAGCATTTTTTTTTTTTAATTTTAAGCAAAGTTTAAATGTTTCATTCATTATTAAATTTTTATATTCAAAACATTATTATTTAAATCCAGATTTTTAAAAATTCATATATATATTAAAAATGTAAAAAAAAGAGAAAGAAATTAACAATACAGCTTAATGACAATTCATAACTATTTTACGGTTTTACAAACTCAAAAATTTATATGAATATGAATTTCTAAAGCTTCATGTGTTTTTTTTTTAATTGCACCTTTTGTGCAAAGTAACTGATTTATTAAAATAACTTGGATAGTTCTCGCTGAAGGCGTTGATCAGTAACCTAGAAAAATTTTAAATATTCAAAACATAAAAATATTTGTAAAAAGTCCAAAATTTAAACATTTTTTTTTAACTTAATGTCATCAAAAATCATAACCTTTATTTTTATTTTTATTTTTTTTTTTACATTTTTTGCAATATGTGGCAAATGCTTATATAATCACCAATAATTGGGTAATAAAATGATCAAATGTGATCCCATTGAAATAATCAAGTATTAAAAGAATTTAAAATGATCAAATACTATATCCAAATAACCATGTATTAAAAATCACATTCCAGTGATTAACATTAAAATAATCATCAAATCAAATCAAAGTCAAACAATCAAATATCAATAAAATCAAATAATGAAGAATGAAAATACTGAAATAATAAAATATTAAATAATTAAATATTGTGTAATAAAATGATCAAATATTTAAATAATTAAATAATCAAGTATTAAAAAGGCAACTAATCAAATATTAAAATAATTTTAATAATTAAATACTACAACTAAATAACCATGTATAAACAAAAATAAATCACATTCAAGTGTTAAAAATAGTCATAATCAAATAGTCAAATAATCAAATATCAATAAAATCCAATAATGAAGAACGAAAATAATTAATAAAATAGAAAAATCAAACATTAAAATAAATCACAAATAATGTGGTAATATTAAAATATTAAAAGCAAATACAAAAATGTTATATTAAAATAAATCACAAATAATTGAGTAATAAAATGATCAAATATTTAAATAATTAAATAATCAAGTATTAAAATGAGCAAATAATCAAATATTAAAATAATTAAATACTACAACCAAATAACCATGTATTAAAAATCACATTCAAGTATTAAAATAATCATAGCACTTGTGCTCAAACAATCTAATATCAATAAAATCAAATTAGGAAGAACGAAAATACTGAAATATTAAAATCGAATATTAAAATAATCACAACTAATTGGGTAATAAAATCATCAAATATTTAAATAATTGAATAATCAAGTATTAAAAAAAGGCAAATAATCAAATATTAAAAGAATTAAATAATGAAATATTACAAACAACCATGTATGAAAAATTTTATTAAAATAATGATAGCACTTGCTCAAACAATCAAATGTCAATAAAATCAAATAAGGAAAAATGCTGAAATAGTCAAATCAAATATTAAAATAATCACAAATAATTGAGTAATAAAAATACGTTATAAAATATATAATTTTTTAAATTAAAATAATTTAAATTAATCATCGAATTGTCAGTATATATTATATGTGTTTGCAATATGTGGCAAATTCTTACGAATTTATACAGCTTCATATTTACTGTTTTTTTTTTTTTTTTAACAAATTGTCCGTTATCATGAGAAAGAGCCGATTCATTACTATTATTTAAATAGCTCTCGTTTCTTATGGGTTTTTCTCTAAAAAAAAAGTTGTGCAGAAAATGCTGAAAAAGTAAGCAGATTTTTTGATCAGTGACCTAGAATAAATAAAATATTTAAAAGATAAACGTTTTAAATATTCAAAATAGTCTCATGACAATTCATGGTTTTGCAAATTGGTAGCACTGGTCCAAATGAAGTTCTTAGCAATGCATATTACTAATCAAAAATTAAGTTTTGATATATTTATGGAAATATATGGAACATGATCTTTACTTAATATCCCAACGATTTTTGGCATAAAAGAAAAATAGATCATTTTGACCCATGCAATGTATTTTTGGCTACTGCTACAAACATTCTGTGCTACATAAGACTGGTTTTGTGGTCCATGGGTCACATTTACAAATCACCCATACTCAACTGCTCTGCCAGGCACCATTTGTATACTTTTAACCAACCACGAACTCCACACACACAATTGTAGGATATCTCTGGCAGTGAACATTTAATGTACATCCATGCAGCCATGTTGTTAAACACATTTTGGATTCAAACATGCCTTATCGTCTTCCTCCCTCCATATACTCCCTAATAAAAGCAGCATTTTTAAGGGCAGACACAGCCGGAGACTACGCCAGAAACCTTCCAAGAGAAACCGATACACAAAACACTGGTTGCTGAGAGGGACAAGCCACAATCCGCAGGGCCAGGTCTTTAATTGCAGGTCTTAGAATGATAAACACCAGCCAAGGGACATCTCTGTTATTGCTCTTGAGAAGCTGAACGCAGCTTGAGTAATCACAGGTATATGTACTGCTGTATACAGTGCTATTTTAATCCGCTGATTGATGTGGGGTTGCGCAGCTCTCCTGGCGCTAAGGGGTTTGAAACAGATAAGACTTGTGATTTTTGAGGTCCTGCGGTCTTATCTGCAGCAAAAAATGAACACAAGGAGGACTGCACCCTATCAGACTGCAGATAAGTTTATAACCTCACACAACAGAGCAGGAACACACAGCACTTTTCCTCTTAAAGCATGGACGGATGGGTCAGTTTTGACATCCGTGTCGGAAGAGGAAGATCTCTTAGGGACGCTGGTAAATCTAGGAAACTATGCTAAGTCAAATGAATGGCTCTGTCCCAAAATTTTGTGAGCTACTCCCTACAATGGCAGCATCCTAACTGAAAAAGGAAATAGCTGTGAGCAAGAGGAAATATTTTTAAAAAAAGTGTTAAAATAATGAAATAATACGATACTAAAAGTATTAAAATATTCATAACCAAACAGTCAAACGATCAAATATTAATAAAATCAAATAAAGACGAATGAAAATATTGAAATAATAAAATTAAAATTATGACAAATAATTAGCTAATCAAATGAACAAATGTTTAAACAATGAAACAATCAAGTATTAAAATAACCAAATAATATAATATTAAAATAATTAAATAATCAAATAATACAACCAAATAGCCAAGCATTAAAAAAATCATTCAAGTATTAAAATAAATAATCAAATTAATATTTAAAAAATAGTTAAACAATCAAATAATCAAATCAGATAATGAAGAATGAAAATACTGAAATAATAAAAATTAAAATTAAATACTACAATTTAATATTAAAATAAAATCACAAATAATTGAACATTTAGTTAAATATTAAAATAATTAAATCATAAAGTATCAATATAATCAAATATTACAACTAATTGTTATTATAAATCACATTCGAGTATCCAAATAACCACAATCAAACAGTCAAAAAGTAATGAATGAAAATGTAAATAATAAAATATTAAAATCAAATATTAAAACTGAATAAAATATTCACAAATAATTGGGTAATAAAATGGTCAAATATTAAAATATTTAAAAAATTAAATAATCAAGTACTAAAATAATCAAATATTATAAGAATCAAATGATGAAAAATGAAAATATTTGATTGCTTGATTAAAAAAATTTAATAATTGAGTATTAAAATAACCAAATATCAAGATTTTAAAAATCAAATATTCAAATAATTAAATATTCAAATTGAATATTAAAATAATCACAAGTAATTGGGTAATAAGACGATCAAATATTTGAATATTATTATATTATATATATTATATACATTTTTTAATATAAATAAAATCAAACAATGAAGAATGAAAGTACTGAAATAATAAAATATTAAAATCTAATATTTAAATAATTACAAATAATTGGGTAATAAAATGATCAAATATTAAAATAATTAAATAATCAAGTATTAAAATAACCGAATAATCAACTATTAAAATAATTAAATAATCAAATATAAAGAAATCAACTTTTTAGTATTAAAATGAGTATTAAAATGATCAAATATTAAAATAATCAACTAATCAAAATCAAATATTATTTTTAATGAAAATAATCAGTAATCAAATAATTGAGTATTAAATTAATCAAATAACAATCCTTTAAAAAATTACGTATTCAAATATTCCAATAATAAAGTATTAAAAGAATCACATTACGTACAATGAAAATATTGTATAGCTTGATGTCTTAAAAAATATTTTTTTCAGGAATCAGTATTAAATTGATCAAATATTAAAATATTAGAATTTTTTTTAAATCAAGTATTAAAATAACAAAATAATCAAATATTACAATAATTAAATATTCAAATATTTTTTTTTAAATTATCTGGGAAAATATAATAATTTAATGCTTATTTTTTAGTAATCAGCAATCAAATAATAGAGTATTAAAGTGATCAAACATTAAAATCACCAAACTCAAATACTCAGTGACAGCGTAAAAACACAAAACACATCAGATGTCTTCTCATATGCAAAATGCAATGCATTACCTACTCCACAAAGCATGACAAAGATGCTGCCTTAAAACTGGGCAAAAAATCATTATCTTTAAAAAGGCAACATAATTATCCTGCCTACCAATGTAAATGATTTCTATGTTTGAGCCGTCAAAGAAGTCTGTGAATTAACACCAGCCCAGTGTATAACAAGCATTATGCAAATAATTATGCAACATCTCACAGAGCAAGACCAAAAAACAAAAAATCCCTTCTTCTGATGCACAAAGCCAGCAAGAGCATAATTTATGATATTAAAGAGGTCTCTAATGGCAGATTTCTATTTGTATGACTCAATGAAGGTCACAAGTGCTTTCATCTGGCTGATGTTCGGTCGGGATAATCATTTGGAAAGGTCACACCAATCACAACGCTGTATAGGAAAAGACTGAGGTGCTGGAAAACACTGGGAAAAATCAGACACGTGTACAATCTCGGATCTCCCTGCTCTATGCATCGCATTCCAGTATGTTGTCAGGACACAGGAAAATATTACATATTGTAGGCGCATTAGAGAAAAGTAATGTGCCCCTTATGTTGTTGGGGAACAGCGATCTGGGCTCATAACGGAAGGAGGAATGTCACCAGCTCCATTAGTCCTTTTTCTAAGGTTTGAAGTGTGCTGCTCATTTTGAAGGTGCGCAGGAACACAAGGGTCTTTACTCAGGAGTTTGTCTACTGCCATCATTACTCAGGCTAATACCTGCTACGCTTACGATACATCACCATATTGTTAAAAACAGCCCATTACTCAAACTTTACCGAACCAGCGTTCGCTTTCTGGCATTCAATAGATGAACCACTGACCAAGCACTCATGAATTTTACAAGAGTAGCCTGCTTTTTTTTTTTTTTTTAAATACAGGCAAGGGGAAACTGTTTTAATAGTATGTGTTGAACTTTACATACAGAACTGGTGCAAACACATTTAAAAGCATTTAGTTATTCAAATCTTAGATGTTTAAGATCCTTCTATTATCTATTGAAACCCACAATCATATGTTAAATATTCGTAAGCTTAATATACATATAATCATCATTTATTGAGTACTTTTGAATTGGGAGGTGGTTGTCCCAGGGCTCGCAAAATTTCAAAATCTCTGGTAGCCCTTAGGGCAGGTACTCTTCAGATTTTGGTAGCCCGAAAAGTAATTTAACTAATTAAAAAAAAAGACAATTTTCTTTTTAAACATAGAAAATCAGATAGGAGTCTAAACGTCAATCAAAAATGTTTTCAATACACAAATATAAACAAATATCAAGGAAGGAATTTTATTTCACTATTTAGTTTATCTGCAGAATTTTTAAATATCAATTTAAGGCAATTTCTTTATTTTGAAGAGCTGCACAAGTAAAATGAACACAGTATGAGTGGGGTTGGACAATGTACAGTAGCATTTTAAGCCATAAAATGACATGATTTATAATTCAGATACAGGTTCACACAAAAACAAAATATCTTATACAATGGCATTTCAGCCTTTATACCATTTAAAAGGGATAAATTAAGAATATAATTTATTATATTTATTCAAAACATAAATATTACTGTCTTAATTGTTTATATTTTTAGATGGCACATTAACTTCTTTCACATTAACTCTCTGTCACAAGGGGGCGCTTTAGGAGCGCTGAAATATTACGGTTTCCCTAGTAACGGCTGTATAGACGGTTTCAACGGCAACAACATAAACAAACGTTACTGCGCATGCGCGCTTTTGTGGCCCAAACTTAACTTCCGGTAGACATCCAAATAGAATCAATAACAACAGCTAAGTCCTTCTAGAGTAGATTATTTTTTTAATAACAAGCGAAATATGTTGGCTGCGTAAACTAGACTGATTTATTAAAAATGCAAACTCATTATTTGCCAGCAGGAGGTGCTTTAAGCACGAGAAACGAGGTTTCCCCGGTAATGGCTGTAGACAAAGCAGCTCTTAATTTAAAAACGCTGCCTTATGCAGGATGAAATGAAAATGACATTTTCTAAAGACAGTCTTTCTTCAGAAATACAGTGATATAAAAACACCCACGCCTCGGTTTGATTTTTAAACGTGCATTACATTTATTCAACGAAGTCTATTAATAGATTAATTAATTAGTCTATTAATTCCAATTGGAAAATCAGTCGGTTTTTATATCGTGGCAGGTCGCCACAAATAAATAAATGTTTGGGAAACACATACCACAGCACAATAACCTGAGACCAACTTCATTACTCATTATTAGCTGCATTTGTAGCCCGCGACAGGAACCAGACAGATAAACAAACACAGACCGGAAGTTAACTTAGGTCCAGGCGCGTGCGCCCGATGAAACCGTCTATACAAAGCAGCATTAACGCTGTTTTATCAGGCATGAAATGAAAATGCCAACGACAAGTTTCTGAGGACAGTCGGTTCCCTTCAGGTACATTGATATAAAGAAATCCGTGTGGCGATTTGACTTTGAAACGTGCAGTACGTATGTTTTTTATTGAATGATATCATTGCCTTTTGAAGTTTTATCCAGCCCTATCACGATTCTCGTCTTTCTGTCATCAACTGTAAGAACCCTTAATATTATAATTAAGATTTTTCTTTTACTATTTAACATATTTAAAACTTTTAATGGCCTTAAAATTGATACAACTAAATTGAGGAGTTTTTAAGGACCTGCAGGAGCCCTCTATTTTAAGATAGCCCGTCGGGCAGTCCGGTCAAACATTTTGGTAGCCCGAATGGAAAACACAATAGCCCCGGGACGTCGGGCTAGCGATTTTGCGAGCCCTGTGTCCCGAACCCCTAACCCCTAAATTTCAACTTATGAAAATCATATTGAATTTTTTTTTTCCATAGTTGTTTTTAAAAGTATAATTTTTTTTTAAAAGTTAAATGATATACATATATACTGTATGTATTAGGTGTGAGTAAATAGGTCTGATTGTTTTGAAGTAAATGTACCAAACATTTCATTTTCATATGTATACCACATTTAAATGAAGTTTCGTTAGTGACATCTTTGTTTTTTGGGGTGTTATCCTATAAAATTATCACTACCAAAACATGTCGTAATTGACAAAAGGAAACACAAATCCTCATATCTGGGGGAAATACAATTTTAGTGCAGTTATGGACTTTTTTTTAGTATTTTGGAATGTTTTAGTAGAGGTTTAGTATGAGAGTTAAAATTCTGTAATTTGATGTGGTCGCAACCAAAGCATTACTATCACTTCTGAAAATTTTTTGTCAAAAATAAAGTACACTGAATTATTAACTAAGATATTATGATCGTTTTTGGATCAATGTATATTCAAACTAATGAATCCTTTGAAAGTTTGAAATTAGTATGATCAGATTATACTTGAAATAATGTTAAAATGTAATTGTTATGTATTTAACTTTTTTTTTTTTTTAAATAGCAAAAAATATATTTACAATCCAGATGCTAGCAAAATCTGAATAGGTTTTGGTAGTGACACATTTGGGGAGAGGACACATATTCAAAGACAAATGCATGAGAAGACAGGATAATGCAGAGACTCTCAATGGAGAAATCGGTTCAGCGCTGCAGCTGGAATTGCTTGCCAGTCCAGGGGTGAGGATAAGTTTGACTGAAAGTGCACTCTGCAGTGACCAAGCCTCTCATTAGCCGAAAGAATCAAAAGGCTATGCTCACCTTTGCTGAGGAGCATGTTGTGTGAAGAAAGAACGGGTCCAAACGTTCACTTTAGTAATGAGAGCAAGTTTTGGATCTGATGGGAAACATTTTGTTTCCCATCAAACTGGGGAAAGACTGAAGACCAGAGTCCTGATCTAAACCCAACTGAATATCTCTGGAAAATCTTTGGTGACAAGAAAGAACCGACTCAATTACAGTAGTATACAGGGGCGCCGCTTGCAATTTTGTGCCCTATGACAAAATATGAGGTTGGGCCCCCCTACCACACAAAAGCAGATCTCTGGGGGCCCCTACAGGGTGTGGGCCCTTAGAATTGTCCTAACTTTCCGCCCCTTAGCGGCGCCCCTGGTAGTATATGTACTAGTGTTGGGCGATATGCTCAATTTTCATATCGTCCTATCGTCAGCCTCTGAGATCGCCGATACATGATACTATCATGCTAATTCATTTAATAATATGTAAATGTGTCAATATGTAATAAATTCCTTATTCGTTTTGTAAGGGTAGTGCATGTGACTTGTGACACAGTTGTGCGTGTACGGAGCGCTGACGGTAGTTCTGTTCAAGTTTACTTTTGGTTTTATTCTCTGCTATCTTCAGGGAGCGGTAAATGTGCATGCTTGAATGTAAATGAATGTATCTTTCTGTACCCGTCATATTGTGATAATGCTACCGCTATATGTCTGATCTTTGTCATCAGTTCATGTTGTAGTTCAGTTCATATAGAATGTGGAGAAGCGATGTGCGTGTAATTCACGTGCATATGTTTAGCGCCATTTTATCGCATCGTAATTCTAGTTAACGCATACAGATGTTACTGAGGTGACTGTTTATGTTTACTATATACAGACAGATTCTGATATATCATATTTATTTCAGCCTAAACCACATTTTACTACCTCTGTTATCCTAATGACTGTCTACACTTAAGTCTACAGTCGTGGCCAAAGGTTTTGAGAATGACACAAATATTAGTTTTCACAAAGTTTGCTGCTAAATTGCTTTTATATCTTTGTTTCAGTTGTTTCTGTGATGTACTGAAATATAATTAGAGGCACTTCATACATTTCAAAGGCTTTTATCGACAATTACATGACATTTATGCAAAGAGTCAGTATTTGCAGTGTTGGCCCTTCTTTTTCAGGACCTCTGCAATTCGACTGGGCATGCTCTCAATCAACTTCTGAGCCAAATCCTGACTGATAGCAACCCATTCTTTCATAATCACTTCTTGGAGTTTGTCAGAATTAGTGGGTTTTTGTTTGTCCATCCGCCTCTTGAGGATTGACCACAAGTTATCAATGGGATTAAGATCTGGGGAGTTTCCAGGCCATGGACCCAAAATTTCAACGTTTTGGTCCCCGAGCCACTTAGTTATCACTTTTGCCTTATGGCACGGTGCTCCATCGTGCTGGAAAATGCATTGTTCTTCACCAAACTGTTGTTGGATTGTTGGAAGAAGTTGCTGTTGGAGGGTGTTTTGGTACCATTCTTTATTCATGGCTGTGTTTTTGAGCAAAATTGTGAGTGAGCCCACTCCCTTGGATGAGAAGCAACCCCACACATGAATGGTCTCAGGATGCTTTACTGTTGGCATGACACAGGACTGATGGTAGCGCTCACCTTTTCTTCTCCAGACAAGCCTTTTTCCAGATGCCCCAAACAATCGGAAAGAGGTTTCATCGGAGAATATGACTTTGCCCCAGTCCTCAGCAGTCCATTCGCCATACTTTTTGCAGAAGATCAATATGTCCCTGATGTTATTTCCAATATTTATGTAATTCTCAAAACTTTTGGCCACGACTGTACACTCAATCTATGTACACTGTATGATGAATAAATCTCTTACCCATTTTCACTGTACACATCTGCGACGCGACTCTATGCTTGTGTTTATGCCGCGGCAAGTTTCTGAGGCTCTCCGCGCTGCATCGCTAAAGTTAGGTGCCTTTTTGACGTATAATGATAATAATCGTCTTACTATCGTCAAAGGCATCAGCAACAGGCGATATCTCTGACTATCGTCGATACACGATACTATCGTCTATCGGCACAACCCTAATATGTACCTTTTCCTATTCCTAGACTGGCCTGCACCAGACCTGAGTTCCTGGCCTGTACTGAGATTGCAAGATGTCGGGCTGCTCTAAGGTGACTGAAACCCTGCAACATGAGAATGTCCAGATGACGGCCAAAGGTCATTCCAAATCATGATTTCGCAAATATTGCAGGTTTACAATGATACTAATTCATTCAAGTCCCCCAAAAATTTGCATGATGAGAGGAGAACTGGTCTAAAGTTCACTTTTCACAATTTATTTGGGTCTGATGGGAAACATTTAGTTCGACATCAAACTGGGGAAAGACTGAAGCCCAACTGCATAAAGAATTCAGTGAAAGGTGGAGGAGGAAGTGTTATGGTTTGGAGTTGGGCCTCTTATACAGATACATGGCAGGGTGAATGCAGATGTTTATTAGAACCTCCATCAACAACATGCAGTTCCTTCTCTGCAAGCATCTCCCAATCAGTCTTCAATTTTCATGCAAGACAATGCCTCTGTCACACTGCAAAATTGGTCAAGCAGTTCCTTGAAGCTAAAAACATGGAAAGAATGCAATGGCCAGCCCAGATCTAAACCCAAGTGAATATCTCTGGAAAACCCTTGGTGACAAGAAGAAACCAACTGCTGAATAAAAGTATAAATTACAGTATAGTATATATACCTTTTCCCGTTCCTAGACTGGCCTGCACCAGACCTGAGTTCCTGGCCTGTACTGAGACTGCAAGATGTCGGGCTGCTCTAAGGTGACTGAAACCCTGCAACAGGAGATTGCCCAGATGAAGGCCAAAGGTCATTCCAAATCGTGATTTCGCAAATATTGCAGGTTTACATTGATACTAATTCAACAAGTGTGCCTTACGAGTCCCGAAAAGTGAAGCCAAAAAGTTGATCGCCCCTTAGTGGTCGGCTGCAGTATAGGTCATAAACACAGCTCTCTCCATGTAATCTAATGGGACGTGAGCCAAACTAAATAATCGAATTGCACTTCAAGTGTTTGTTTTTTTAATAAGTTTGCTTTTAGGTAGTTATTTGATGATAAAAATTGGGTGTGGTGTCAAGATTGTGATCTTGCGATTGGGTCTGCGGTAGTTCAGAGACTGCAGCTCCACCTCCAGACACTACTGCGCAGTCTCTGGCTCCAAACAAATCTCTACTGTGCAAACTCCGGCTCCAAATGACGTAATTTCCCCCAAGATGGCAGTGGCCATATTGAGATGCTTTGGCTTCACTTTTTTTTTTTATAGTGGAATGAAGCGGAGACGCATCGTCCATCTTTTTTTACAATCTATGGTTTACAATGACACTAATTCATTCAAGCCCCCCAAAAAATCTGGTCGCCCATGTAAGACAAATGCATGATAAGACAGGACAATGGAGCGACTGTCAATGGAGAAATCGGTTCAGCAATGCAGCTGGAATTGTTTGCCAGTTCAGAGGTAAGGACGAGGACATTTAAGATAAGTTGGACTGAAAGTGCACTCCACAGTGACCAAGCCTCTCATGCTCACCTTTGCTGAGGAGGATGTTGTGTGGAGAGAGGAGAACAGGTCCAAAGTTCACTTTTCACAATTTAATTTGGGTCTGATGGGAAACATTTTGTTCTACATCAAACTGGGGAAAGACTGAAGCCCAACCTCCTTCAGCAACATGCAGTTCCTTCCCTGCAAACATCTCCCAATCAGCCAGCAATTTTCATCATGTGCCCCTGTCACACTGCAAAACAGGTAAAGCAGTTCCTTTAAGCAGATCTTTGAAGACTTTAATACTGAAATAATGAAACAGCCTGGCCAGAGTCCTGATCTAAACCAAATTGAAAATCTCCGGAAAATCCTTGGCAAAGTTAAGGCTAACAAACCCACTATGGCCTTTTCCCGTTCCTAGACTGGCCTGCACCAGACCCGAATTCCTACTAAACACCACTGGGACCCTACTGGACACCACAAGCCAGATCCCACTGCCTAACATCAGGGCATGATCTCACAGATGATGTATTGTTAAACATTTGATTTTAAAAAGCATGGCAAAAAGCACAAATCCCTCCTTTTGCTGTCTAACAGCATCCACTCTTCTGGGAAGGCCTGTATTGTTGGAACATGGAAGCAGGGAATTGTATGTGCATCAAAAGGCAGTGATGCCAGACGACAAGGCCAATTCTTCTCAAATACAGCTGTCAATACAATTACTCACAAACATTAAACATGTTTAGTCCAAATGATATATTATCAAAGGCTATGTTTGTTGAACTTCCTCATATAACCCTACGTTCACAACACAAGCTTAATAGTGACAGTAAAGTAAATGTTTCTCGCCAAATGTTATAACAGTAGATGAAGTAGAACAGTTGCAAGACCATCGGCCAGGCCAAGTTTGGAAGGATTTTCTTGAGTAGCTAATCTGTGGATTAGGACCTGGAAAGTTTCAATTCCATCAAGGAACCAGTGAGTGTTGTTTGCATTCCCTATTTGGCCAAAAGAGCTCAAGAGTAACCGTTCAACTCCTACGATGCATTGTGAATGACGTAACTGAGTTTCCCTATTTAGATACTGTGCAAATATATTTCTTGCAATTTTATATAGCATTACATGGCAAATTCAGATTCAGTCACATCATTTGTGATGCTTCATGGGATGTGTGTAGTTTCTACAATAAAATTAGTATACTGTTTTTTATTTAAGCACTTTTTCTATCTCAAATCAAATGATGTAATTCGTCTCAGAGCTTTTTAGTTTGATGCAACACAGAACTTTTATTGAAGTTTTTTTTTTTATCTCAATGGAGAAAATGTGAAAACTACTTCTAAACCCAAGGCTGCTAAAAAAAAAGGGCTGGTTCCCAAGGCCTTTTTTTCTTTTCTACCTAAACATCTAAGCCACAGTCTGATTTGGTTTGATCACTAGAGGTATTAAGGCATTAAAAGTGCTTTGAAACAAAACATATTGCGCTGTACAAATCAAACTGACCTGACGTTTGCTGAAGGTAGCTAGAGACTTCACCTTACTTCATCACTTAATTGCATTTATTCAGTGAGTCATCTGCACAAATATCAAAGCATAAACACAAACACAAGAATATTATGTCTTTCTGGCATCATGCACAAGAAACTAAAGCCTCAGGATAGATAAAGTGTAAAGGAGAAATTGGCGTCAAATCAGTGTTGATATACCTCAGTCTGGACATTCTTTGAAGGGTCGTATCAACTATTTTTTTCCCTCTGGGGTCCAATTAAAATTTCAAGTTTTCTTTTTTCACCCTGTGCTTAAAAGTATAGAAACAAACTTTGAAAATTAGACTGAAAGTGTCTAATGACATTTTAAAAAATAAACGTCAGTGCTTGTGTTTACAAATAATAGTATCAGTCTTTTCTGTTAGGAAGCCGAATGACAGGAAAATTTATTAAATGCAAAAGAAATTCAGCAGGGGATCCTTCCATTTATCTATACATCTATCCATCCAAATGTCCATCTATCCATTTATCCATCCATCCATTCTTACATTCAATCATTGATCCATTTATCCATCCACCCATCCATCTATTCATCCATCCATCCTCCATTTTTACATTCAATCATTGATCCATTTATCCATCCACCCATCCATCTATTCATCCATCCATCCTCCATTTTTCCATCCATCCATCCATCCAATCCACCCATTCATTCGTTCATTCATTCATCAATCCATGTTTCTATCCTCCATTTATCCAATCATCCATTTATCCATCTATCCCCTATTTATCCATCCATCCATCCATTCATCCTCCATTAATTCATTTGTTCATCCATCCATCTGTCTATCCTTTCTTTTATTCATGCATTTATTTATTCATCTTCTATTTATCATCATCCATCTATCCATTTATCCATCCTCCATTTATTCATTTACCATTTATCTGTCCATCCATTTTTCCATCCATCATCAGTTTATTCATCCATCCATTTATTCATCGTCCATTTATCCATCCACTTTTTCAATTGATTACATCCATCCAGCCATTTACCCATTTATCGATCTATCCATAATTTATCCATCCATTTATTTATCCTCCATTTATCCATCTATCCATCCATCCACATTTCCATCCATTTATTCATCCTCCATTTATCCATCCACCATTTTTTCCCATCGATTCATCCTTACATCCATCTATCCATCCATTTATCCATCACTGCATCCATTTACCATCCATCCATTCATTCATCCAACCATCCATTTGTTCAGCCATCCATCTATCAATCCATACATTTATTCATCCTCCATTTATCCATCCACTTTTTTCTCAATCCTTACATCAATCCATCTGTCCAGCCATTTACACATTCATCCATTTATCTATCTATCCATCATTTATCCACCCATCCATCCATCTATTTATATATCCTTCATTTATCCATCTATTCATCCATCCATTTATTCATCCTCCATGTATCCATCCATCCATCCATTTATTCATCCGCACATTTATTCATCCATCCACTTTTTCCCCATCCATACATGCATCAATTTTTTCAATCCATCCATCCTTCTATTCAATTATCCATCCTCCATTTATCCATCCATTCATGCGTCCATCCATTCAACCAACCATCCATTTGTTCATCCATCCATTTATTATCCATCTATCAATCCATTCATTTATTCATCCTCCATTTATCGATCCATCTATATAATCATCCTCAATTTATCCATCCATCCACTTTTTCCATCCATCCATCTATTCAATTATCCATCGTCCATTTATGCATCCATCCATCAGTCCATCTGTCCAGTTATGTATCCATCCATATTCAAAGTTTGGCTTAACAAACCTTTCTACTTCAAATGCGTTTTACCAAAAAAAAAAAAAAAAATGTAAATTTACATACAAATTTTAATTGAAATTCTACATCCTGTTTGCTACCTCAATACCGTGATTTTTTTTTCCATTTTCCCAATAAAAAAAAAAAATCTGAAACGTCATCTTTGTAGCTTAATTTCACTAGGAAACAAGCTTTAAGATGAATGTTTAATTTGTCCTGAAAGCACATTCAATGTATTTCCAATAATTAAACAAAAAGTTGAGATTAGATGATTTATAACACCTTTAAACAAATCATCTGAAACATGCTCACTCACACTACTGAATCACGACCTTCCTGAACGCAAAACACACTACCACAAGCTCACAATCCACAGAGGAAATGGAAACAAACTGTGGTGGCCTGTGAAACAACCCTGCTTGTAAAAAAACAAGAGATGTTGAGGATTATTTAAAGAAAACATCTCGTCACATCTGGCTCCGGGACTTTGAAGCTGGTGCCTTTCCCACAAGTGCTGGTTAACTACACAGTCCTACAGTGGTGGGCCGGTCGGTTTGGCCAGCCGTCTGCCTCGTAATGGTGCGGCGTGCCTCATCAAGATTGGCTCGCTCGCTCTGGTCTCTGAAGCTTTAATCGAACTCGTCTGGGAGACAAACTAGCATACGTGCGCCTTGATGTGTGTTAGATGCGGCTATAAAACACGTTTTAAATGGTGGCATGCACGGTCTAAGTCAAAACGGCCTTAACTTTGCAATTAGCTGCTCTTTCCCACCAAATTCACATGTGGGCCAGACTCTGGGTTTCACAAATCGTAATTCTGAGTGATGCCATCTGAAAAAATGAGTGGAATGCGATAATGCCTCAATGTGAAAAAAATGACAAGCGTGCCATCTACATGAAGACATCCATAAACACAGGATTAGCTCTGAGTGCCTATTCATAACAATGTCATATCACATTTTGAAAAACTCATAAATGAATGATAAACTTCCCTTTTGGCAAAGCAGAGCCTGGAGCATTTCTTAAATTCAATACAACAGGCGGAACGTGGGTATATTTCACCCCGAATTAGATTAGCTGAATTGGATATTACGGAAAACGTAGAAATGAGACAATGGCAGCATATAAATCTCATTACTCTCTCATCATTTCCATTGTTCTGAGGAGGTTTTGTTTAAACTAGTCCTCCCCATTCGGGCTTCCGCCAGCACATCTATCTTTCCACAGCGGTGGCGAATTTTCCAGAGCACTTGTTCGGTAATAATAATGACATTTTGGTGACCTTACAACACTAATTCTACACTTCACAGACCACAGACTAATATTCACACTGATTTACCCACAAAACCCCCCCTGAAAATCACCTCCTGATTACGGTTTTACGCAAGTAATACAGGCCAATGCACAATTTAAACAAACACACAGCCTTCAATATCACTGCTTGGGTAATTAACTTCCTCTACAGTTCTGGCTCTGGCCCTGGAGGATGCTGTTTAGGACTTCTCTACTCTTTGGTTTTCTTGGTAAATAAGCAGTTTTAAGATTCTGAGAATATAATTAAGAAAAGTTCAAAATAAAGCTCCTTTATTGGCATCAATGCTTCCATTAAAAACCTAAGAATCCACACAATCTTTCCACTTCACAAAAGGTCAACATTTCTTTAGATTAAAATACGCCGCAGATTTTCTACCAAAATCAGGACAGAAAATACAAAAAAGATAGTTAGAGCAAAAAAACTTATATTAGTCATTAAAGGAGTAGTTCACTTTGTACTCACCCCCTTGTCATCCAAGATGTTCATGTCCTTCTCTGGTAACACTTTACAATAAGGTTCATTAGTTAACATTAGTTAACATGAACTAATAATGAACTGCACTTATACAGCATTTATTAATCTTAAATGTTAATTTCAACATTTACTAATACGTTATTAAAATTTTGTTAACATTAGTTAATGCAGTGTGAACTAACACGAACAAACAATGAACAACTGTATTTCCGTTAACTAATGTTAACAAAGATTAGTAAACACAGTAACAAATGTACTGCTCATGGTTAGTTCATGTTAGTTAATACATTATCTAATGTTTAACTAATGAACCCAGGGTTTCTGCAGATATGAACAAGTGAAATTTAAGACTTTTTAAGACCTTTTTAATACCACCTTATATGAAATTTAAGACCTAAATCTGTAATGGAAATAGATATTATATTACATGCATACATGTAATATTTAATGTGTTTAATGTAAAAAGTAAACAAAATTTCATGGCTGTCATAAATTAAATTTATTACTACAATAGTGAACTTTTCATATCAGCAGATACTATTCCACACAAAATATCCCCATAAAAGTACCACTAGAAATATCTGATGTAAAAAAAAAAAAAGCGATCTTTGTTTGGAACTATTTCCGTTGGTGAAACAGAACAAAACAGTGGAAATATTTTGTCTAATATGCAAGTAACTACTTGACTAACTACTTGTTTATTGAGCTAAAATTAATCTAACATTTGTAATTGTGAGAATTTTCAGCAAAAAGCTCACTTGGTAAATTACTGAACTATATCACGTTATAAATAAACTATACATTTAAAATTTTCCCTCATTGTGTTTCTCACAAATAGACCAGAAATACATTACATTATCAATTTCTGTTTACGTTGAATGTATTAAAATATGAATCTTTCTTGCCTTTCTATGCTTCGCTAGTTGTTTTTGTCACTTCAGTTTTAATCAGGCGGTTTGTTCGGTCGGGCAAGAAAAAAAAAAAAAAACATTTTAAAAGTATCTCGAAGGCTGGCGGTCAGCTAGCTCGACCTATATTTATTATTATTATTGAGAACATTATATACAGAAAAGGGTAGTTTGACCTGTATTCTGCTACTGCGATTCTGTCTGACGACGCAGTAACTTCCACAGAGAAAGAAAATCTACAATTGTTAGCAACTGGCCTTAGCCAAGCCCTCTATTCATTTTTTTTTTTTCAAGCTAAGTATCGCTAAACTTGCACTTCCTCACAGCTAAAAAGTTAAATCCATTTTACTTCTGCGGTACAATCGGAGAGAGACTCGCGCCAATAACAGAAAGCTGATTGGCTATTGCATGTTGGTCTCATTTGTAGTTTAAATACAGCAAATTATATTTGGAATAGTGAAATAAAGAACTACAACACCACGGAAACAACAAAAAGAGAATTTAAATGAGAATTAGATGTAGCGTTACATGGACATCGGAAAAATAAGACCTGTGTAAAATTATTTAAGACCTAGAACAGCGAATTTAAGACTTTTTAAGGCCTTAAATTGTGATTTTTAAATTTTAGACTTTTTAAGACCCCGCGGAAACCCTGTGAACCTTATTGTAAAGTGTTACCCTTTCTTTCTTCAGTCGTAAAGAAATTATGTTTTTTGAGGAAAACATTTCAGGATTTCTCTCCATATAGTGGACTTCTATGGTGCCCCTGAGTTTAAACTTCCAAAATGCAGTTTAAATGCAGCTTTAAAGGGCTCTAAACGATCCAGCTGAGGAAGAAGTGTCGTATCTAGCGAAACAATTGGTCATTTTCGAAAAACATTTACAATTTATATACCTTTTAATCTCTACACAGAGTACACACAGAGCTAGACAAGATGAGCATTTGAGGTTAAAAAGTATGTAAATTGTCTTTTTTTTTTTAAATAACCGATTGTTTTACTAGATAAGACCCTTCTTTCTTCGGCTGTGATTGTTTAGGGTGCTTTGAAACTGCATTTTGGAAGTTCAAACTCGGGGGCACCATAGAAGTCCATTATATGGAGAGAAATCCTGAAATGTTCTCCTCAAAAGAAATAATTTCCTTACGACTGAAGAAAGAAAGAAATGAACATCTTGGATGACATGGGGGTGAGTACATTATCTGTACATTTTTGTTCTGAAAGTGAACTACTCCTTTAATTACATTAAATCACAATAATTATTCAAAAATAAATGTTGTGAGTAAACTTTAGAAAAACTGAAATTGAAAGAAATATTGGAAATATTATATAATATAATACTAGAAATGTGGCCTGTTGTTATTAACATTAAGATTTTTTGCATCATGCCTTTTTATGCAGTTTTGCGCCAATTCTCATTGCCCTAAAGTAAAAACATAAAAAAACAATTACACTGTAGAACATTTTAATCATATCATTTCAAGTCAATTTCAAAACTCAAAAGTAAGACACATCACTGCAATGAGACTTTGAAAGTACAATGTGCTTAATTGTCATGCAAATGTTACAATACAAAAAAAAAAGATCTTGTGAGATACAGTTTTGGTGAAATTGATGCACTTAAGAACATCACGCTGCACTTGTATCGTTTTGGGAAGAGGAGTTCTTCGAGAAAATTATGAAATCTAACTGTCCTCAGGATAAATGTGATGCTGAACGCTACCCACAAACTTGTCATGAATTATTCAAAACCATCTGCTACCGAACTGGAGCTGAAAAAGGATCGAGGGATATTTTGGGTTTCAGTGCATCTGTGCGTGCAAAAGAGTCTAATTCCCCTTCCTTCAAGATCCTTCTGCATGAATGTACTACTGTAGGATTCACCTCCAGCAAGCATTACCTCTCCAAAAGGAAAGGAATGTGGGAGGTGTAGGGCTCTCGATAGGTTAGCTACAAGTAGTGAGTTCGAATCAACAGGAGAAAGGCTAAAAATATTAGAAACCTACAATACAAAATGGTTTCCATGGTGTTTTATGTGCACTTATGTAAGGACTAAGCAAAACAGCTAACAAAATAAACCATAATTTCAATCAGAAAGCCATTGTAGTCCAGTAGCTCAAAACAGTTTAACATAAGAACTGGAATAGCAAAAGTCTAGGTAAAAATACATTATTTTCTACATTGTTGTTCACTAAATGAACTCAAAAATTATATTTGATTATTTTCATTTATATGCACCAGTATAACAATAGCATATACACAATACAGGACAACTTTTAGCATTTTAAAAACATTTAAATGCAACACAAGGACGATTTTGAATGCTGATGTAAATGAAGTATTCAGAGTTTTTCATTTGAAATTGACGTATCGAAAGAAATGAGTTGCACTTACTATTTGTAATAAATCTGATACAGAAAATTAAGATAGAGATGCTACTTATTATACTTAGACACAAAAAGAGACTGAGAAAATAATTGAATGCTCTTGATTTAAGATTTTGTGTGTGTGTGTGTGTGTGTGTGTGTGTGTGTGTGTGTGTGTGTGTGTGTGTGTGTGTGTGTGTGTATTTGAAATATGTCTGCATTTATTTAATCAAATTAAACAGTAATATTGTGAAATATTATCATAATTTAAAATAACAGTTTTTTATTAGTATATTTTAAAAATGTAATTTATTTCTATAATGCAAAGCTGCATTTTTAGCTCCAGCTTCATTACTCCAGTTTTCAGTATGGAAGTCCATTTATATTTTTTGATCTTAATTTTTTCTCGCAATTTCAAGTTTACATCTCACAATTCTGACTTTTTTTTTGCAGAAATGCAAGATATAAACTCGCATTTGCTAGAAATAGCCACAATAGTGAGACTTTCTCACAATTAAGTCAGTTTTCATAAAAAATTTTCTTGCAATTGTAAGCTTACATCTCGAAATTCTGACTTTTTCTCGCTATTGCGAGTTTATATCTCACAATACTGACTTTTTTTTTTTTTTTTTTGGAGATATAAACTCACAATTGCACATTATAAAGTCCACTTCTGAGAAATAAATAAGACTATGTTCTCAGAATTGCAAGTTTTTATCTCAATTCTGACTTAACTCACAACTGCATGGTATAAAGTTTCACACAATTCTCACTTTTTTCTCACAATTCCGAGTTCATATCTTGCAATTCTTACTTTTTTGCAGAATTGTGAGATATAAACTTGCATTTGCTAGAAATAGACAGAATTGTAAGATAAAAACAAGTCACAATTCTGACTTTCTTTCAAGTAATTTTTTTTTTGCAATTGTGAGTTTATAACTCGCAATTCTGACTTTTTCTTACTATTGCGAGTTATCTAGCAATCCTGACTTTTTTCTGATAATTTTGAGATATAAACTCACAATTGTGAGTTATAACTTATAAAGTCCAGTTCCTAGAAATAAAAAACACTACGTTCTCAGAATTGCAAGCTTTTATCTCACAATTTTGACTTAACTCACAACTGCATATTTTAAAGTTCATCTTCCAATTCTGACTTTTTTCTTGCAATTCCGAGTTTACATCTCACAATTCTGACTTTTTTCTCAGAATTGTGAGATATAAACTTGCATTTGCTAGAAATAGCCAGAATTGTAAGATAAAAACAAGTCACAATTCTGACTTTCTCCAAAGTATTTTTTTTTTTTTGCAATTGTGAGTTTATAACTCATAAATCTGACTTTTTCTTACTATTTTTTCTGATAATTTTGAGATATAAACTCACAATTGCAAGTTATAAAGTCCAGTTCTAAGAAAAAAAAGGATATGTTCTCAGAATGGCAAGTTTTCATCTCACAATTCTGACTTAACTCACAATAGCATGTTATAAAGTCAAAATTGCAAGATATAAACTCACTTTTGCTAGAAATAGTCAGAATTTTGAGATCAACTCGCAATTCTGACTTTCTTGCAATTAAGTCAGTTTTCATTTCTTGCAATTGTGAGTTTATATCTCGCAATTTGGACCTTTCTCGCTATTGCGAGTTCATGTCTCACAATTATGACTTTTCCCCCCATAATTTGGAGATATAAACTCACAATTACGAGTTATAAAGTCCAGTTCTTAGAAATAAAAAAAACACTACGTTCTCAGAATTGCAAGTTTTTATCTCACAATTCTGACTAAACTCACAACTGCATGTTTGCTCACTTTTTTTTTGCAGAATTGTGAGATATAAACTTGTGACTTTCTCTCAATTATTTTTTTTTTTTTTGCAATTGTGAGTTTATAACTCATAATTCTGACTTTTTCTTACTATTGCGAGTGACTTTTTTCTGATAATTTTGAGATATAAACTCACAATTGCAAGTTATAAAGTCCAGTTCTGAGCAAAAAATGCCATGCTCTCACAATTGCAAGTTTTTCTCACAATTCTGACTTAACTCACAATTGCATGTTATAGTCAGAATTGCAAGATATAATCTCACAATTCTGATTAATATCCCTATTTCTCAGAATTGTGCCTTTCTTTTTCAAAATTGCAAGTTTAAATCTCACAATTCTGAGAAAAAAAAAATCAGGATTGATAGTAAAAAATTAGTTGTGAGATAAAAAGTCATAATTACTTTTTTTATAATAACTTTTTTCAAGATTATTTAAATAATAAAATGTTCAAACCATTATAAATGTCTTTACTTTTGTATTACTTATCCCCAAACGATTAGTTTTGCAGATAAAATGCAAAAATCAATCAAAACTCTCAACGCAATTGTCAATCAACCCATATTTGAATCTGAATGACATCCATACATATACTGTACGACTGTTCAAACGTCTATTTGACGAAGAACTTTACTTCGATTGCACCAAAACCAGTGTTTACAGCCTCAAATTCTATGTAAGTGTAAAGCGTAAAAGAGACCACACCAATATCAAACCCTGCTCTGTATAATCACTGAGAATTTAACTTGGACCCGGCATGAAAACGAGACAAAAAGACAAGCTGAAGTCACTGGGTTTGAATTAAATAAATTCACCCTCATTTGTTTGAGACAAGGACAACTCTTAGACTCACAAATCCAGACCTTGGCTTTCGGCAGATTAAAGAGCCCAGAGAGACCTGTGGCTAGATCTCCGCTAATAAAATTTGGGTGTTAAATAAACTGTGCTAGCGCCTCAAAGGGCCTGTAGAGCCCTAACTAGCGCTGGCTGGGCTTCACTCACAGCCCGGCCTGTCTCTGTGTTTATGTTCGAAGCAGGAGAGTTGCCTTCATGACGATTTATTGACGCAAGATCCCCACAGTTCAGCCTGCCAGCAATTAATCACGGGGCTTGTTCGGGCCTGTGAGCGCGATCTCCCCACAACCTGAGCCAGGAGACTTGGGAAACCTACTTGGGAGATCGACACTGTGCTTGGTCAATGGAACAAAACTACCACCCAAGATCAAGAATATATGATCTGCCAGCCTTCAACACCGAACAACACTTCCTCTTGCTGGAAAATAACTGAGCTTGATGACAGAAATGAACTTTCATGTTCCTCCGTGGGCATGTGATGTGGCAAACGTTCTCGTTTCGGAGGAAAAAGGCCCTGAGAAAGCAGATAAAAATAGTTTTGGTGATGAAAGACTACTCCTATATCATTCGCTTTCCTATCAACCGAAGTTCCCAGAGCATGGGATCCCTTCATGGGAAGTGATGATGTAACATAAAAACAAGCTTCACACGACATCCGATTCATAAACACGGAAGATAATTATTATTTAAAGATCCAAAGAGGGAAAAACTCTCTCCAAACCTCAAGGTATGACGCAGAGCTACAACTGAACAAACATGAAAAATGAAAACAACTTGCATAATGCTGTTGCTCTGATCTATATTGCAATTGCACAATCATACTTGAGATGCACTCTAGAGACAGACAGATGTGGGCCAATATTTGGCCAGTTTAGAGTGAGTATTGTGTAAAAAAGAAAAATCTATTTTTTATTTCGGCATGTGTGTATTCTTTGTTATAGCAGCCATTTTACTCTTTAAATATTGGTGTTGGCCGCTGCAAACTAAATGCACACTAGTAATCTTTTTTTTTTTTTTTTTATCTGCAGATGCAACTGCTCACAGTAAAAAAAAAATAAATAAATCTTAAAATATATTCTGTAAACCATATAATTAGGTTGTAAAAACAAAACATAAAATATGTACATGGACTAATATTTATTAGTTTATAGATATACCAAATATGTGTTATTCTTAAATATATTATTAAATATATATTATTATTATTGTTATTATTTAAACATGAATGTATGACAAAATTATCTATTCGGTTCACAGAAAAAAATAAAAATAAATAATAATAATAATAATTAAATAAAAAACGTCCCGCGAAGCCGCTCCTACATCCCTATCTAAATCAAATTATTTACGATATGCACTTTAAAGTGCATATATATATATATATATATATATATATATATATATATATATATATATATATATGTGTGTGTGTGTGTGTGTGTGTGTGTGTGTGTGTGTCTGTCTATATATATCTATATCTTTTTTTTTTACTTTACTTTTTTGGATAAACAATACATTAACTAATTTAGGATAGAGATGCTATTAATCTGACATTTAAAAAGACAAAAAAATACTGCCTTTATTTGATTTAAAAAAACGAATATTGTGAAATATTATTACAATTTATTATTACATCTCGCAATTCTGACTTTTTTCTTAGAGTTTTGAGATATAAACTTGCAATTGTAAGAAAAAAGGTCAGAATTTTGAGATATAAAGTCGCATTTGCTAGACATAGTCTGAATTATGAGATATAAAGTTTGTGCGAAATAATTGCAAGATATAAACTCGCTTTTGCTAGAAATAGCTCTGATCTATATTGCATTTTTATTTTTTGGATAAATAATACACAGAACCAATATGAATTGTTTTTAAATATTTTATTTAAATAATGTGTATCACTGATATTTTATTTAAGGTGCATCTATAAATACAATTGAAAAATATTTAGAATTTAGAAAACAATTCAGTATCGGTTCTGTGTATTGGTTATATAAATAATAATCGATATTGGTTTATCTCCAATTCATACAAACAAAATGCATAAAACTGAACATTGGCCAGAACTACATATCTGCTACCTTTAGCAACACTCAAATTACCACACACGGTCATGACCTTTGAGCAACATGGCAATTTTCTCTTATTCCCAACAACTTAACCAAAACAAAACAAAAAACCTCCTATAGCACGAGGTTATTTAATGAATGGACACACTGACTGGAAGTCATGGAGACATAGTTTGGGTTTTTATGGTGGAAAGAAAAATTCCCTGAAAAACCTGCCCTCTGAATGCCGAGAAGCAGATAATTACCCATAATGAGACACAAAAAGCACTCAAATATCATGATTAAACTCTGTGAAACAGGATAGCTGTTCCAGCACAAATTGGTTTAATAGTTCAAACAATGACCGCGGGATTAGTCCAAATGAAGCCACCCAACAAAATGTCAGTGCAAAATAATAAGCAAAAAAGACCATAGCAACAGCAAAAATAAGTTTACCCACTATTTTATTATTGCACATAATGTGGTAATGTTTGTAGGCCAGTAAATAAACCGTACGACCAGCATCACATCAAGCCAGTGGAACCCAAAATGGTAGGAATTAGTGATGCCACATAAAACTTTCAAGGAAAACATGAATCTATCACTGTACCGTGTACTCACATTTTACGAAAAACACATTATGATTCACATTTCAACCATCTAAATCTGTCCTCCCCTCATAAACAGCAGGACATATTTTCCACCTTCTCGTTTTTAACTCTCAAACTTGCAAGCAAGCAAGAAAGCAAAGAAAACAAGAGAAAAGAAACAGCGACGCACGTCTACAAGCGCGGATTTCCATCAATCCAAATCAATTCAATCTGACTGCAGATCCCAAATGTTTAGTTCTTTTAAATTAATCTTGAAATTCAACGAGGACACATTATATTGATGAAAATTTAGAGCTAACATTTATAATGTTGCAAAAGATTTATCTCAAAAACATGTTTTTTTTCTCTTCATCAAACAATCCTGAAAAAAAAAATACTGTTTTCAACACTGATAATAATAAGAAAATGTTTCTTGTGCAGATTTCAAAAAGCATTATGTGACACTGAAGATTGGAGTAATGATGCTGAAAATTCAGCTTTGCATCACAGGAATATATTACATTTTAAAATACTGAAAGAGAAAACTGTTATTTTAAATTGTAAAAAAAAAAAAAACACAATATTACTGTTTTTATTGTATTTTTTATTTTAAAAAATGCTTGGTGAGATTAAGAGGCTTCTTTCAAATGCATTTAAAAACCTTACTGACCCCAAACACTTGAAGTGTAGTGCATGCAAATAAATTCCGGTATCAACCGAAAATTAAAATTCTGTTAACATTAATAATGACTGTCAGGCAAAGCAACCAACTGAGTTCACTTAAAAAGATGATTCAGTCTAGCTGACATTTTACTGCAACATATCTCACACAAAAATCTAGAGTCTCAGGATGAAACTCCATAAAGTTTAAGGGGAAAAAATCTTTGGTTGACATTTATGGTTTTGGAATGAAAATGAAAGGAAATTGAGGCTTTAACCTCCAATTAAGATACAATCTGATTATTTAAATGCACAAATCTACTGTAAAGCACTGGATTTTGAGTTATGACTTCTCAAGATGTATTCTCAGACTCAGCTGGAGTCCAAAAGGAGGGGTTTCGAACTCAAAGTGATACCCTAGAAGAATCATTTTGGGTTCCTTAAAGAAACTTTTAGTGATCATTTCTTAAAGGAGAACTATGCTCCTTGTAATAGAAGTCTCAGGTGTCCCCAGAATGTGTCTGTGAAGTTTCAGCTCAAAATACACCACAGATCATTTATTATATCATTTTAAAAATGCCCATTTGAGATGAAGCCTCAGTTAACTCCGATATTCTGCCAAAGTTTTATTGTGCTAAAAGTCATGCATTTTAAGCCATATTAGTTTAAACTTCTGATATAGGGTTTTCTAAACGCACACATCCAAAGCACGCGCAAAGAAAGCAGCTGTCACGCGGCATACGGGTACTAAGCAAAAAAAAAAAAAAAAAAAGCAACCAACTGAGTTCACTTAAAAAGATGATTCACTCTACCTGACATTTTACTCCAATATATCTCACATAAAAATCTAGAAAAATAAAAAGTCTCAGGATGAAACTCCATAAAGTTTAAAGGGAAATAATCAGATTTATGGTTTTGGAATGAAAATAAAAGGAAATTGAGGCTTTAACCTCCAATTAAGATACAATCTGATTATTTAAATGCACAAATCTACTGTAAAGCACTGGATTTTGAGTTATGACTTCTCAAGATGTATTCTCAGACTCAGCTGGAGTCCAAAAGGAGGGGTTTCGAACTCAAAGTGATACCCTAGAAGAATCATTTTGGGTTCCTTAAAGAAACTTTTAGTGATCATTTCTTAAAGGAGAACTATTATGCTCCTTGTAATAGAAGTCTCAGGTGTCCCCAGAATGTGTCTGTGAAGTTTCAGCTCAAAATACACCACAGATATTCTGCCAAAAAAAAAACATCTGTTTGGTTTTGATTATCATGTCTATTGTGCTAAAATCATGCGTTTAAGCCATATTAGTTTAAACTTCTGATATAGTCTCATACGGGTGCTAAACTAAATTCTTTCATGTCTTATTGCGCTTAAACTGTCAAATGCACACAAGTTTATGTTAAAAAACACAGGAGTTACAAAAACAGTCGGTTATGTCTATGAAAGGTAAACAGCTGGGAAAGCAATTGCATGTTTATATTCGATCTGTGTGCCCGCAACGTAATATACAGTAAATAAATCAATAAATCCACTGGTCTCGTCTCTTCTGAGGCTGGGACTCTAAACAGTGTTCTGTGCTGGTCTGTGCAACCAACGACAGAACAGTTAGCATGCTTTGCTTGAACTTTTACCATGGCGTTATAACCGGTACACCATTGTCGCTTGCCAAATTTCAAAATGACGACCCCGTGGGTGGAAACGTGCAGATTAAGGAATGGTAATATTATAATAATTATAATAATGCTTGTTTTTTCACATGCTTGCAAAAAAATGGCTTACCAAAAACCAAATTTTCTAGGTTGGTAGATGTACCGGGGACCTGATTATAGCACCTACACATGGAAAAAGTCAGATTTTCATGATATGTCACCTTTAAAAGAACCATTTTAATAATCTAAAGAACTTTTGCTCACTATAGAGAACGCTTTGTACAATGCAAACATTCCATGGATGTTGAAGGTTCTTTATGGAACCACAGATGCCAACCTTTATTTTTAGGAGTGTATAATGCATAAACAGACTGAATAAGAAGCAGGCAGGTTTGCAGCTGCACAGTCCGGGTAAAAACAGTGACAGACTGCGATTACGAGTCTGCTGTAGGGGAGACTCTGTGCACTGGCGTCTGCATCTGGATCAAGTTGCGTTCCCCATCCGGCTGCCCTGGGGCCAACACACCATTAGTGCCAGTTGTTTGGAGCAGTAAAGCCTGCAGACTAGCAGCCTTGACGTCAGCCTGCCGGGCTAAACTGGGCAACCTACGCAACTGGGTACACAGAAAACAAAAATGTCAAACAATGGACTCCAACAGCCAGAATCGCAAAGGGCTGATATTCCCGAAAGAAGTCTGAACTTTGATACGGCCGGATCAAAAACACGTTTGCCAATCCAGAAGGTCTGGACCGGAATGAAAGCACATCAAGCTGTCTACCTTCAAATGCACTGAGGGCCAATGAGATCTCCGAGCCTCGGGGCAAAAGCTTCTGAGCTTCTGAGGTACTGAAATAAATACGAGACCAGGGATGAGCCTGGAGTGCTAGAGAGATATTCATCCTCACTGGTAAATCAGACGATGCTTTTCATGCTCCACCTGGGACGAGGACGGCAAGCTGACAATCAAACAGCTGCTTTCGATGGCTCAAGCTACTGGACAGAGCGCAAGTGTTTGCAAATGGCGTGGAAAAGGATAGCTGGGAGTAAAGGGCTGATTGCTGGAGAAACAGGCTGATGCACCAAATGAGGCCAAGAGTTTTTGTGATGAAACCTTAATGAAATAGAGAAGATTCATTGTAAAAGATGATTACAAATCTGACTGTTACAAAAAAAAGGTTGACAGCATATACACCAACACAAGTTCAAAAATTTTTTAAAAGATTAAAAGGAATGTAATTTGTCCCCCAAACGTTATCAGCTTAGTATGCAGAGACAACTAAATGCCAAAAGCAAGACTTTCTTAGGCTGATTTCCATAAAAATATTACAACATAAATAAATTAATCAATAAAACAAGGCTTAAGTAAAGATTTTTCTCAACATGCCCACATTTTCACTGGCCTCATCAAAAATAATTATCTTTCAAGCTAAATTCACATCCAAGCGATGCAGCACTTTCACAATTTAAAGCTAAAGTTAATGGATTAGTTCACTTCTAGAATAAAAATGTCCTGATAATTTACTCACCCCATGTCATCCAAGATGTTCATTTCTTTCTTTCTTCAGTTGAAAAGAAATTTGAAGGTTTAGAAAGGTTAGGAAGGCTTTTGAGGCTTTTTTCACAAAGGTTCTTCAGATTATAAAAAGGTAGGAAAGAGATGGGTCTTTAAGCAACCTTTGACTGAATGGTTCTTTGTGGAACCAAAAATGGTTCTTCTATGGCATCGCTGTAAAGAGCCTTTTTGAAGCACCTTTATTTTTAAGAGTGTAGAGCCCTTTAAAGCTGCACTGAAACTTTAATTTGGACCTTCAACCCGTTGTTTCTCTATATGAAGAAAAATCCTAGAATGTTTTCCTCAAAATCCTCTTTACTACTAAAGAAAAAAGACATGAGCATCTTGGATGACATGGAAACGTTTTTTTTTCTGAAAGTAAACTAATCCTTTAAAGCTAAAATGTAAATATGTGTTGCACCACATGGTCAGATTGACAGTAACCAATTGACAAAAGGATGATAGTGTCACAATAGAAGCATATGGCGAAAACGAGTTCAATTTTTTATTTACCTCTAGGCAAAATGATGAAAAATGAAAGGAGAAACTCAGAAAAGCATCAAACGTTCTGTAACTTTCAAAATGGCTGCCAGCCAAAGCACTGCGGCACCACCCAGCATGGTGCAAAGAGCCTGAAAACCCGAACAACCCATTAGAAAAATAACTGGAGTCTGTGTTTACAAACACACAAAAACAAATGACTACAATCAGCTTCAAACAAACCACATTTCAGGCGAAAGCCAACAAAGCAAGTCAGAAAGTCAATTTCAAAATAAATTCCACAACACATTTCTAGTGCGCTGCTATGCTGTTATGTGTTTGCTAAGGTCTGCTGAGTGATTTTTATAACGTAGTCTGAGGTGTTTCTAGCGCATTGCTATGTGGTTGCAAAAACGCTGTGAGTGGATTTATAGTTCATTGTATGGGGTTGCTTACCCAAAAAAGCCATTTCTGGATTCTCTCTGATATGTCTTTTTTTTGCGATTTTATTGTCTGCAATCAACAAACCAAATGATTTCAGGTATGTATTATGGTTATGGTTACGTATTATGGTCAGACCCATTTTGCTTCTTAAAGGATTAGTTCACGTCCATTCCCGATAATTTACCCCCATTTCATCCAAGATGTTCAAGTCTTTCTTTCTTCAGTCGAAATGAAATTTGATTTTGGGGAAAAACATTCCAGGATTTTTCTCCACATAGTGAACTTCAATGGTGGCCAATAGGTTGAAGGTCCAAGTTGCAGTTTTAAGGCAGCGTCATAGGGCTCTACACAATCCCAGCCGAGGAAGAAGGGTCTTATCTAGTGAAACGATCAGCCATTAAAAAAAAAAAACTCTGAACCTGCATTAAAACTACAATTTTGACCTTCAACCCATTGGCTACCATTGAAGTCCACTATATGGAGAAAAATCCTGGATTGTTATCCTCAAAGACCTTAATTTCTTTTCGACTGAAGAAAGAAAGACATGAACATCTTGGATGATATATGGGTGAGTAGATTATCAGGAAATTTCTATTCTGGAAGTGAACGAATCCTTTAACATCAAGTTATGGACAAGCTATGTCTAAATACTCTTGTTTCTCTGTGCAGATGTGAAGGAGAGGTCTTGAGAAGAAAGTTCACATTGAGGCACAGTGGGTAATATCAACAGATGCTGAAGGAATGTGAAGTGGAAGAAAACACAGAGAGAGATCAGGGAACGACCTCTTCTGATGAGAAACACCGGATTAGACTGATGCTGGCGATGCCGGGCTGAAATTGCTCTTTCGGACCCAAAGCGGATTAACGGACGAGATGTGTGAGAGGTGACATCAGGCCTCCAAATCTCCAATCCAGCTCAGAGAGAGTACAAAACCATTACATCAACCCTGGATTAGCAAAACAGACCACCCAAGACGAAATCGTTCTCCCTTTGAGAAGATCAGGCGAGAGATGATTGGCTAATGAGTGTTGTTTCTCTGATCTACTCATGCAGAGCAAAACGCTGCTGTCAACATCATGACATGTAACAGTAACATTTAGATGAAAGCCTGTCAGTATTTCCAGTAAATATTTCAATATCTGAGTCATACACACACTACTAAATTTACAGCATCATTACTGCAGTCTTCAGTGTCACATGATCCTTCAGAAAGCATTCTAACATGCTGATTGCAAGATATGCAAGAAACATGTAATATCAGTATTAGTAATGTGAAAAACAGCTGTTACTTAATATTTGTGTGCAAAGTGTGATACAGCATTTTTTGTAATGCATCTTTGCTGAATAAAACTATTTTCTTTAATGAATAATAGTAAATAATATTAAATATAAATATACACATATACATATACATATATATATATATATACATACATATATATATATATACACACATATACATATATATATATATATATATATATATATATTAGAGGTCGACCGATGTATCGGTTTTGCCGATTTAATCGGCACCGATAGTTGATTGGCCACCTATCGGTTATCGGCAAAAATCCTTGCCGATAGTTTTTCCGGGTTGCGTTCTTGCTGAAGAGTCTCCACGCTCCGCTCATCTGTCATAGAGTATGAGAGGTTAAGCCCCAGACC
>NC_133368.1:42291717-42368228 GCF_049309525.1 Garra rufa | reverse complement strand
CATCTATCTATCTATCTATCTATCTATCTATCTATCTATCTATCTATCTATCTATCTATCTATCTATCTATCTATCTATCTATCTATCTATCTATCTATCTATCTATCTATCTATCTATCTATCAGTCATAGAGGGACAAAATGAAACAAGACTGGCAGACCAGATGTTGCCTCATCCGTAATGGATTTCTCTTTATTTTCCATCCGATCTAATGGAATGTATCAATTTAACTCAACTTCAATGCTTTCAGCAGACTTAGTAAATGTCAGTATCATTTAGTCAAGTTACGACTGTGAGCTTCAGTTCACCCAGCCAGCGGGGCTGCGGAGAAGTTTTCTTGTAATGATCTTTTTTATGAGTGTAATTTCATCCTCAGCACTAAACAGCAACTCTGTGCTTAACTACTGTGGATATCAGATACAGTTACGCACAGATCTTCCTTTTCACATGGCTCTGTTACACTGACGCACTGAAGACAATCTGCATGTGACACAGAGCACAGGCATTTTATGGGTTTTGGCTTCAAGTTTTACAACAACAGCAACTTAAAAAGGATACTACGGTCTATTTCTGTCCTTTTTAACCGTATGACGCAGAAAAGTAATGGCAAACTTCTGTGTGGCACAAACAATAGAGCACAGACACACACACAAAAACAGGCTACAGGTGGATCTATTACAAAAGTAATAGGCCTATAGAGTGTTTACCCACTTTTTTATTTCTTGATTCTGGAAGTATTTTTTCCAATAATTTTTCCCATAGGGATTTAAAAAAAGTTTTTGTTTAATTGTTAGAATTGTTAGATGCAATTTGCTTGTTTTGATTCTCTGACTGGGAATGATATCTTTGCAGAATCATGCATAATGTATTTTCTCACTAGGATTCTCACTGTTAAACATAAAAGTATAAAAGTGTTGTTGAAATAATGTTGAAATATAGTTGAAAGGCTGATGGTTTTAACAAAAGCATATACCACCAATTAACAACCTTGAGCTCATAGTAGTTCTGTCTTTAAAGGTTTATAAGTTACAGATAACAGTTAATTGCTCTATGGAGAACATGAATGCAGTTTTTACTTACAGAACCCGAGTGTTGCACTCTATTACCAGAGATTTGCCGTTTTTAGTAAACTTCCGTCTCCCATAGTGACATATTTTCTTTATGCTTTTTATGCTATTGCATAAAAAAAAACAATAATAATGCAATTATTCAAAGGATAAAGTGGAAAAAAATAATAAAATACATTAAAATAAAATAATAACACATTTCTTCAGAGGATAAAGTGGTTGGGAAAAAAATAAGACATTTATTCAGAGGATAAAGTGGTTTGGAAAATAAAATAAAATAAAATAAAATAAAATAAAATAAAATAAAATAAAATAAAATAAAATAAAATAAATAATGAAATTAAATTAAATAATCATTCAGAGGATAAGTGGTTTGGAAAATAATAATTAAAAAAATAATAAAAAATAAAATAAAATAATGCAATTATTCAGAGGTTGAAAAATAAATAAAATAAATAAAATTTAATTAAATTTAATTAAATTATGAAATAATCAAAAATAATAAAAAATAAATAAAAAATAAAATAAATTATTCAGAGGATAAAGTGGTTGGGAAAATAGAATAAAAAAAATAACACAATTATTCATAGCATAAATTGTTTATACAATACAATACAATAAAAAATAAATAAATAAATAAAACAAAACAAAAATAAATAACTAAATAAAATAAAATAAAATAAAACAAAATAAAATAACAATTATTCAGAGAACAAAGTGGTTGGGAAAATAAAATAAAATAAAATAATGCAATTATTCAGAGCATAAAGTGGTTTGAAAAACAAACAATAAAATGAAATTAAATGATATAAAACAATTATTCAGAGGATAAAGTGGTTAGGAAAATAAAATAATAAATAAAATAAAATAAAATAAAATAAACAACAATAAACATAAATGTGCACAACAAATACACACATATTTTTGGGAATTAAAAAAAAAACATTTAATGTGTGTTTTAAATGCCATTTTTTATTTAATTTTATATTTCAATTACATTTTTTATAATCAACTATTAGAATTATATGTATAATCAACAGTTGTCTTGTTTTTTTGTAATCTTGCATTCATTTTTTCACCTAGCTTCTTGGAAATCTTCATGAGATTTTGTT
Source organism: Garra rufa (assembly GCF_049309525.1). Lineage (NCBI taxonomy): Eukaryota > Metazoa > Chordata > Actinopteri > Cypriniformes > Cyprinidae > Garra > Garra rufa. The sequence continues at coordinate 42,366,048 of NC_133368.1, read as the reverse complement.
CTCTGTAAAGGACATGCAATGCTGCCCTAAAAATTTGGCCAAAATAATGTGTCCTAGACCTTTTGCAACAGCCTTCACACTGACAGTACAATTATAATGCCCTGCCTACATTGGGAGCGCATCAAGTTTTAGAGCAGAGCCCTTGAGATTATCCAGTTATACAACTGGCCCGTGATGGCCCATGTCTAATGGTAAACCAAAGTGAAAGGCATATATGCAAACAAATTCAAGACTAAGGACCATTTAATGGCAAACATGGAAGTCCGCAGCACTCCAAATGCCGTCCAAACCCAAATGTGTCAGAATGGCTCCTTTACCAGGATAGATGGCGGAAGTTTGACTATTTCATTTGTTTGCTTAGTGACCTCATCTCCAAATGAATAATTGATAATGAAGGTGGAGAAGCGATTTCAAAGACAGATATCTCTGTCGTTTGATGGGTTCACCCGGTTTGAACTCTCTCTTCCTTTCCTTGTTCACAAAAGTAGAATGAGGGAGAAAGGCAGAGAAAGAGAGAGACATTTTAGATGCATATTCCTACACCATCAGCATTATATAACCTCTTTTAGCAGACGCTTCTTTTTTAATATTTTATAGCCTGGTGTTCTATTGCCAGAATAATGGAAAACGTCTCAGGTTACGTAGGTAACCCTAGTTCCCTGAGGACAGGGAACGAGACGCTGCGTCCTGGTTAGGACACTTTGGGAACTGCTCTCAGCGTGACCGGTTCTGAAGCTCTTATAAAACAACGACAATGAACTTGACATTGACCGGCGCCAGCCCATGACGTCATTAACAAGGCGCCTACTAGTATAAAGGGGCGCTTGTGAATACATCAACCATCTTTTTGTCTGATGGAGACGTAAGTGGGGCCCGAAGCATGGCTACGAGACGCAGCGTCTCGTTCCCTGTCCTCAGGGAACTAGGGTTACCTACGTAACCTGAGACGTTCCCTTCCGGAGGGAACTCTACGCTGTGTCCTGGTTAGGACACTTTGGGAACGATATACCAACGCCGCCATGCTGAGGAGTAAGTGAACAACTGACTGATTGAGGAGTCAAGAAGGAACATCACTCCCCACTACCGGCGAAAATCGCTCGGGCCGACGTCACAGCTGGCTCGGCCACCCAAGCACGGAACTCCTAGGAGTGGAGGCCTGATACTTCTAAGCGAGAGTAGGCCTACCTACACTCACCGCTAGTAGTGAAGCTTACCCTTAAGCCTTCACACTAGACGGGGGTTCTGAGGAGCGGAGGCTCTAAAGAGACTCTCTAAACGAGAGAAAGCCTGGCAACACTCTGTGCTTGCGGGGAACTCTGGGAGTGGAGGTCGGAGACCTAACTACACTCAACACTGGAGGTGATCCATGAGGCTCCAGGAGCCTAAGCAATAGAACCACTTAAGTGGAGTTCTCAGGAGAGTGGAGGCTTCTGCAAGAAGACTCTCTAGATGAGAGGAAGCCTAGCGACACTCGATCCTATAAGTAGTGCTGTCTGTAGTGGAGTTGGAAAAACCCAGGGGTTTTTAGAACCAACTCTAGAATGGGAACGGAGGATAATGCGTAACCCATACCATACAGGATTTTACAAAAGAACCCAACCTTAGGGGGGAATCTTTACCACTCATGTGGATTTTAGAAAGTGCCCAAGGACTTGCGTGTGCACTTACCACTTCACGTGGGTTTTAAGGAGTGCTCAAAAGCTTCGCGTGAGTACTCACCACTATTGTGGGTTTGAGAAGGTGCCCAGAGCGTAGCGAGGGAAACACCATATAATTATCACAGGCGACAGCAAAGCCTGGAGCTTTGGAGCTCTGTAAGAGTGGAGGTCTCAAACATAAACCCTTATATGAGGGGAGACCTGACTACACTCATGTTTGTAAGTACAGAGGCGGAGCTTCTGGAGAACGGAGGCTTCGCAGAAGACTCTCTAGGGAGAGGAAACCTTGACAACGTTCACTCCACTAGCTCTCAGGAGTGGAGGTCTCAGAATAACCTCTTCAGTGAGGGGAGACCTGGCTACACTCACGCCAAAAGTACTGAAGGCGGAGCTTCTGGAGAACGGAGGCTTCACAACAGACTCTCAGGAAGAGAGGAAACCTGACAACGTTCAATCCACTAGCTCTTAGGAGTGGAGATCTCAATAACCCTTCGTGAGGGGAGACCTGACTACACTCACGCCTGGAGGGAAAGACGGGAAGCGGAGCTTCTGGAGAACGGGGGCCTCACCAGAGGGGAAGCCCCAACACGCTCAATCCGCCAGCTCTTTACGAGTGGAGGCCTCAACGCTCTAAGTGAGGAGAGACCTGGCTACACTCACGCTTGGAGGTACTAAAAACGGAGCTTCTGGGGAACGGAGGCCTTCATAGAGACTCTCAGAAAGAGAGGAACACCTGACAACGCTCAACCTCCCAGCTCTACAGAGTGGAGATCTTACACCAAATATACAGTGAGGGGAGATCTAACTACACTCACGTCTGAAAGTACCCGGAGCGGAGCTTCAGGGGAACGGAGGCTTCACAGAGACCCTCGGATGAGGGGAAGCCTAGCAACGCTCAATCTCCTAGCTCTATGGAGTGGAGATCTCACCCAAATATTTTTAGTGAGGGGAGACCTAGCTACACTCAACGCTCAGAGAATACCGGGACTCACAGCAGGGCCCAAATGCTCAGAGCAGGGCCCTGTAGAGTGGAGGCTTTGAAACGAATCTCACAGAGAGAAAAAAGCCTGACAACACTCGGTCTTGGTGAGCGGTATTCTAATAGTCCCTAGCGAGAGATGCTCGAGAGTGGAGGTCTTACGAAAAACCCACTGAGGGGAGACCTGGCTACACTCAACGCTACAAGTACATGAACCCACATCACAGGAATCTGTAGAGTGGAGGCTTCAAGTCTGGAAAGAGAGAGCCTTAACAATACTCAGCTTTGGCAGAGGGCTCAAAGCACAGAGCACAGCAGTTAGCGAGGCCTAAGCAGGCCTACCAGCTAAATACCACGAGTATGTACTTGTAAGCGGAGCACTGAGGGGAGCGAAGGCTGCAACTGGACGGTTCTCAAGCAGGAGAACACATCTAACCATTCTAAGTCTAAACCATAGGGAAGACCAGTCGCCTGACCTACATCATGACGCCACTAGGCGAAAGGAGGTCTGATCAGCAGCAGCGAAGAGCGGAGGCTCCTACAGAAGGACTCTCGATCGAGAGGAAGCCTGCAGCACCCTGACAACGCTCACCGTGGCAGGAAAGTCTAGGAGTGGAGGTGCTAACCAACAGAGCTCATTAATAATGAGGGGAGACCTACTACACTCAACCCCCTAAATGCTATCTGGACAGAGCTGTAAGCGCCTATACAGGGTTCAAAAGGTGAAACCTGGAGGTCCAGACCAGGGCTTCCGCCAAGGAGGACCTAACACTGTAAGCTTCGGTGTAGAGCGAGGCTCACGAGAGCCTACCAGCTCCCAGAACTGCCCAAATCTGATAGAACTGTGAGAAATCAGCCTAGACAAGAACCTCCATAGAGGGGCATCTCGTCAGCGCAACTCTCAGAGAGAGGAGGCCTGAAAAAATCCTCACACTTAGGGGGGGGGGTTTCTAAACTTTCCTCTCTCACTAAAGAAACTTCTTTCTTTCCCTTTTTGACAGGGCCCTGGGGAGCGGGGCCTTCAGTGCACTGACTCACAAAGAGAGGCAGCCCATACGCTCAACCCTGGGTTGCTCCTATCTTCTTAAAAAGAGGGTGGGGAACCTACCCTAACCTCCCGGTCTTCACACTCAGACGAGCGGAGTCTAGAGGGACTCTTACCACGGGACGGGGTAGACTGCCACACCCAGTAGGTGTGTAGACATGCATATGCAGGTATAAATAGTGCCTAAGCCGAGCTCGAAAGCAGCGGAGGCTTCAAGGGATAACTCTCAGAATGAGAGGAAGCCTGACAACGCCTAACCCCTACAGGAGTTATTTACGAGTGGAGGTCTTGGTACACTAACTCACAAACGAGGGAAGACCTGGCTACACTCGACACTCAGGGACCTTAGGAGCTCAGTAGCTCAAATACTAAAGTCTCACCCAAGCGGAGCTGGTAGACAAAGAATACGTACATATACATATACACCTATATGTCAGTTCATGTACCGGGCCAACGGATTGAATTTATCAATCTATCATCAGCCCAGCCCCAGAGTCTTAAGGGGAAAAAAGGGGTGGGCGGCCGCACGACGTGAGGGAGAAGGGAGAGGATCGTTTCCCTACGATCCCATCTCCCATAACGCACATCACGTCTCCTCTGAGACCTACCCCTCCCAGGAGGAGGGTCTCGAGTGGCCACACAAACCGCCTGGCCCTGCCTCCAGCCCGCAGGCCAGGAGGGGCCAGGCTCCCCCTGCATTTGGGTGGAGATGAGGACCGGTGAGAAATAACAGACCCCAAAGGATCTATTAGCCGCTGAGCACGCCTCCGCCTCCCTGAGTCAGTCGAACATCGTAACGACGGATGTACCGAATGATTCGGAAGGCGAGACTGGCGCATCAAGGAGAAAGCACTCATCTTTCTCCCCGACGTCTGCCAAAATTCACCTACAAGCCTGTGGTGTGAAAACAGCTCAGCCATCTCCACGGGTCTTCATCCTCCAGCAGATCAGCCCGGTACGCCTGCAACACTGCCACTGCGTGCAGGCAGCACCAGCCTGACCCGCTGCCGCGTATGCCCTCAGCGTCGACGCCACCACGCCGAGAGGCAGCAAGCATATCCTCAGGCGATGGCATCGACGCCCCCGCCATACTCACGCACTCACTCTGCACCAGCATAACTAACATGCTGATATAGATGAGTGCGGCTGAATATGGTTTATCCCATGCCCTCCCGATCCTAATATATAGATCAGGAGGGAATGGGATGTATATGGGGACTGGTCTGTTATGGTCAGGGTGAAATTGCTCATATAAATTGCTATGAGCAACCTCCCCCTGCACGTGCTTTCACCGCAGATCAAAGCAGACCGCAGCGCGGCTCATAACAGACAACAGCTCATCATACGCGGGGCAGGCAGGCTGTGAGAGCTCAGAAAATCACTTTTCGCCCATAACAGCCACATCCTGCTTACCTGGCTAAAACCAGTAGAGCACTTGCTGCTGTATCAAAGGATGTTAGAGATTAATACATCCTTCGCCCGCAGCTCGCCCTCGTCCGCGGCTGACGAGCGTGAGAGATTACACATCTCTCAACTCGTGTGCGCGCTTCATCTGTAACCACCGCGGGCTCGTTCTCCGTGCAGCCTCGGCTGCAACGGGACCCGAGCCGCGTAGGGCAGATAAATGTCCCGATTCCCTCGGAAAAGGGGACAAACGAGTGCGGAGTTTCCTTAGAGAGAAACTCTCACGATGGACGCGCTCTGCACTCTCAAGAACAGAGCGCGCGTGCTCACACCCAAACACATAACAAACAGGCTGCGCGCGTCATCTGGTGTCGGATTTCTCTGACACGGATTCTGCACACTTGCTGAACTGTACTCTAGGAATCATCATTCTACTCGAGCTTAGAACAAGGTACGGCTGAAGAACAAAAAGATGGTTGATGTATTCACAAGCGCCCCTTTATACTAGTAGGCGCCTTGTTAATGACGTCATGGGCTGGCGCCGGTCAATGTCAAGTTCATTGTCGTTGTTTTATAAGAGCTTCAGAACCGGTCACGCTGAGAGCAGTTCCCAAAGTGTCCTAACCAGGACGCAGCGTAGAGTTCCCTCCGGAAGGGAACTTAACTTTTTATTCCTCGAGGACACAGGGCAGTCAAAAGTGTTTGCAAGTGTCAGTATTCTTAGAGCCATAGTCCAGAAGACACAAAAATTGCCATTGTTTAATGTTAGCTTAGTCATATCTTGCAAAAAAAAAAAAAAAAAAAAAAAAAATCTATAATGGATAATCATTTTTAATTGTAATTAAACTTACCGCAATAAAATAATAATATTACCAAAATTAAATTAAATTAAATTAAAATTAATTACATTAAATAATAAAATAACACTATCCCTTCAAAGGATAAAGTGGTTTAGAAAATTGAATAAAATAAATTAAATTACATTAAATTAAATTAATTGCATTAAATAATAAAATAAAAAATATCCCTTCAAAGGATAAAGAGGTTTAGAAAATTGGTTAAATTAAATTAAATTAAATTAAATTAAATTAAATTAAATTAAATTAAATTAAATTAAATTATTACTGTGGTCCTTCAGAAGACAAAATAAAATAAAATAAAATCTTTCAAAAGAAAACATTTGGAAAATGGGTGAAAAATAAATAAATAAATAATAAATAATATATTAAAAAATAAATAAATAAAATTAAATAAAATAAAATTAAATTAAATTACCACACTTATTCAGAGGATAAATGTCACAGGGAGTCAGACTGAGACGTGCGGATCCATTTGCAGCATTTATTTAGAATCGTCAACAGGCCAGAATAATCACCAGAAAACAGGAACAACGTAGGTAATCCGGGAAACAGTTCGATAGACAGGGAATGGTCGCAATGGCAGGAAGCAGGAATCGTCAACGGGGTACACAGTCCAGAGTCATACACAGAGAATCCAACACAGAGATAAACGCTTAGAATTACGACCATAGGAACAATAAGACTTCGCCAGGTGGCTGTGTGTGTGAGTGGCTTAAATGCAGTCAGACTGATGAGGTGCAGCTGTGAGATCTAATCAGTGCAGTGAGAAACAAGGGCCAGGTGAATGCAGTGATTAGTGCAGTGGCTTGTGGGGAATGAAGTCCATGAAGTGTGGTGCAAGAGTTCATGATGACAGGGAAGACCAGATACGTGACAGAGCCCCTCCCCAAGGAGCGGCTTCCAGACGCTCTAACCACCTTATACAACCTGGAGGGTGGTGGAGCGGAGGCGGAACAGGGGGAGGGATGGAGGGCCAGGTCCATGTAGGGGTACTGGAACCACGAAATGAGGCGGAGCCGACGGAGGGAGAAGCCATGGTGGAGGAAGGGTTGGCTCCTGCATGGGGCCGACCGACAGAGGTGGAGCCGGTGGAGCCCGAGGCGGAACCGGAGAGTCGATGGTCCTGGGCGACACAGAGGATCCGGAGGGCCAAGGCGGAACCCAAGGCTCTGGCGACCCCGGCGGAGATGGAGGTCCGGAGGTACGCAGCGGAGCCGGAGTGACAGAGGATCGAGGCTGTGCCCACGGGAGGGAGGAGGTCCACAGAGCCGGCAGGACGGAGTGACGAGGCGCAGCCGGAGGAGTAGAGTCCAGAGGCGAAGGTGGGGTGACGACTGACCGGGGCGGAGCCGGAGAGACGATGGAGCCCGGAGGAGCTGGTGGGCCGACGGCCGACAACAGAGACGAGGGAGCACAGAGCCGGAGTGGAGCTGCAGGGTCGGAGGGCCGAGGTGGAGCACAGGACTCTAAGACTGGAGGTGATGGTGAGGGATCCTTCAGTCTGGACACCGATGGCGACTGGCAGTCCCACGGCAAGTCCTCTGCACCGAAGGTGGGATGTGGGTGAGTAGAGGGACTGTCAGGAGACAGAGGTGGCGGGACTGGAGCAGCAGGGAGGGTGGGTGGGAAACCACACAGTCCATGCATGGCCTCCGTGACCAGAACCGGGCAGACAGGAACCTCAGGACGACTGGATGGAACCAGCGGAGGCTCTGGAAGGCTGGGCGGAACCAGCGGAGATTCTGGAAGGCTGGGCGGGACCAGCGGAGATTCTGGAAGGCCGGGCGGGACCAGCTGAGACTCTGGAAGGCCGGGCGGGACCAGCGGAGACTCTGGAAGGCTGGGCGGGACCAGCGGAGACTCTGGGAGGCCGGACGGGACCAGTGGAGACTCTGGAAGGCCGGGCGGGACCAGCGGAGACTCTGGAAGGCCGGGCGGGACCAGCGGAGACTCTGGAAGGCCGGGCGGGACCAGCGGAGACTCTGGAAGGCCGGGCGGGACCAGCGGAGACTCTGGGAGGCCGGACGGGACCAGCGGAGACTCTGGAAGGCCGGGCGGGACCAGCGGAGACTCTGGAAGGCTGGGCGGGACCAGCGGAGACTCTGGAAGGCCGGGCGGGACCAGCGGAGACTCTGGAAGGCCGGGCGGGACCAGCGGAGACTCTGGAAGGCTGGGCGGGACCAGCGGAGACTCTGGAAGGCCGGGCAGGACCAGCGAAGACTCTGGAAGGCCGGGCAGGACCAGTGGAGACTCTGGAAGGCTGTCTTGAGGAGCGGGCTCTGGACGACGCTCTTGTGAAGCGGGCTCTGGACGACGCTCTTGTGAAGCGGGCTCTGGACGACGCTCTTGAGGAGCGGGCTCTGGAGAACTGGACGACCCCAGCGGAGATTCAGGAGGGCTGGGCGTCTCCAGCGGAGACTCTGGAAGAGCAGGCTCTGAGCGAGCGGTCACAGGAGGGCGCTCTGGCGGCGCAGTCACTGGAGGGCGCCCTGGCGGCGCAGTCACTGATTTGATGGTAGCCATCTTGTGCCATGGCTGTGGAAGGGGGCCCATCTTGAGAGCAGACTCTGGAAGGGCAGCCATTTTGCGAACAGAGTCTAGAAGGGAGGTCATCTTGTCAAGAGACTCTAGAAGGGAGGCCATCTTGCTTACAGACTCATGCGGGTCCATATTGTGATGCTGGAGAATAAAGCTGCTGGATCCTTGTAGTGGCGAGGTCTTCTGTCACAGGGAGTCAGACTGAGACGTGCGGATCCATTTGCAGCATTTATTTAGAATCGTCAACAGGCCAGAATAATCACCAGAAAACAGGAACAACGTAGGTAATCCGGGAAACAGTTCGATAGACAGGGAATGGTCGCAATGGCAGGAAGCAGGAATCGTCAACGGGGTACACAGTCCAGAGTCATACACAGAGAATCCAACACAGAGATAAACGCTTAGAATTACGACCATAGGAACAATAAGACTTCGCCAGGTGGCTGTGTGTGTGAGTGGCTTAAATGCAGTCAGACTGATGAGGTGCAGCTGTGAGATCTAATCAGTGCAGTGAGAAACAAGGGCCAGGTGAATGCAGTGATTAGTGCAGTGGCTTGTGGGGAATGAAGTCCATGAAGTGTGGTGCAAGAGTTCATGATGACAGGGAAGACCAGATACGTGACAATAAAGTAGTTTGGAAAATAATTTAATTTAATTTAATTTAATTTAATTTAATTTAATTTAATTTAATTTAATTTAATTTAATTTAATTTAATTTAATTTAATTTAATTTAATTACAATAATTACTGCATTACAAGATAAAGTGGTTAAATTTTTTTAAATTAAATTAAATTAAATTAAATTAAATTAAATTAAATTAAATTAAAAATTAAATATAAATAAAATGGCAGCCCTTCAAAAGATAACGTTTGGAAAATGAATGAAAATCGTATAAGAATCGTAGTCGTAGAAGAACTCTTTTGAACCTTTGAGTAAACTGTTTTCAAAAGAACCATTTAAAAATCTAAAGAACCTTTTGTGCAGTAAATTCTGATTTTGTGCAATGAATTCTAAAGGTTCTTTGTGGAACCACAGATGCCAATAAATAACCTTTATTTTTAATAATGTACCTTAAATGTAACCTAAGTCAGATAAAAGCGTCTGCCGAATGCATAAACGAAACCAATTTTCATGCACCAAAAGATGGCTTTGATATTTCTGCAGTTTTGCACAGTGAACTGTCTAGAGCATCATAAGCTGCATGGCAAGCGCCCAAAAGCACGATAACTTTGCCTCAGCGTGAGAGAACGAGGACCTTGGGTTGAACTTTTTTGCTGCATAATATGTTTTATTACCAGCACACTGTGTACTCTTCTAAATGCAACATTACTGGTAAAACAGAAGTGTCTTTCTCTTTCTATCAATACAGTAATCCGTTATGATTATAACATGGTTTATGTGCCTTCGCCAGTACGCTTATTTAACCATCGTTGCGGTGCTGGTGTGCTATTACTGTCAAATCCTGCATGGCTCTGCCAGGCAGCAATGTGGCCTGATTACACTGTGTTCTGGTGGGATGCTGTGAAGCTGCAGGTGTCAGGAAAGGTTCCAGCTTCTGGGTTTGATCGCTGCACCCAGGGCTGTATAAAAACGCTGGCACTACGTTCGCTCCTGGAGTGCGGGCATTGTCTGCGGGCTGAGAGCGGACACAATGGCACAGCAGGCCGAGGGCTGGAGCAGGTCTGCGAAGGCAGCTGCGAGGACGCACACACCGCCTTGGTGACACTTGAAAGGGGCACCAAACTTTATGAGACAGAACACGGAGAGGAAAAGGAATGAATGCATATTTAAAAAGAACACAAGCTTGCTTTCGGAAGAGGGACCAGCGTGCCAGAGCGAGCTTGCGCGCTGTCCATCTCATGGATAAATCACACTGTGTGTGCGTGCAACGGCCAGACTTTAGCAGTAAGTGCTCCATCCGCCTCCCCTGCCGGCAGCTTCCTTAAAAGGGCACATCAGTGAGATGCTATGATGTCATTCCCCCACTGTCAGTACGGCTCGCGCGCTGTCGGGAATGCGTTTGACCTCTTGCGCCTCTGCACTTCCATTCGAGCAGCTCGCTGCATTACCTCATCGAAACACACTCCCCACATCTGCTTTCTTCTTTTTTTAAGAGACCTAAATACAAACAGTAGAACCTAGAAAATATAGAAACGGATTCGCTTTCGAATACTTGATTCTGACCGTTTACTGGTCATTCACAGAATCTGATGGTCAGATATTTTGGTAACACTTTTCACAATTTGCGTAAGGTTCCATTTGCTGATATTAGTTACAAAAATTGTTTACCCAAAAATAAAAAAAATTTCAAGGAAAAATGTCACCTACATCTTGGAAGTTATTAAGTTATAAAAACAATCAAAAATACATAAAAAAAGTAATTAGTTGCAAAAATTGTTCAACCTAACATGAAAATTTTACATCTTGGTTGTTCATGTTTGCTATTATAATTAAAAACTAAGTTATTAGGTTATAACTAAATATTAAAAATACAGTAAAAAGTATAAATTAGTTACAAACATTTTCAACCAAAAATGAACATTTCAAGGAAAAATGTCACCTACATCTTGGATGTTCATGCACTGTAAAAAGTTTTCACCAGATTCAACTTAAAAAAAAACTAAGTTCAGCAGCTGCCTTAAGTTTTTAAGTTAAATCAGCTTAAAACTACAAGTCATTTTAACTTATTACAATAAAAATGAGTTGATATAACTTGTAAATTTAAATGGCTTAAGTTGATTTAACTTAAAATATTAAGGCAGCTGCTAAACTTAAGTTTTTAAGTTGAAACTGGTGAAAACTTTTTACAGTGTGTTTGCTATTATAATTAATAACTAAGTTATTAAGGTATAACAGCAATTACAACTACAGTAAAAAACAAAACAAAAAAAGTTTAAATTAGTTACAAAAATTGTTCACCCAAAAATATAAATTTCAAGGAAAAATGTCACCTACATCTTGGATTACAAGTTTTCTACTAAATTTCTACTAAGTTATAAAAACAATTACAAATACCAGATATAAAAAAAAAAAAAATTAAATAAAATTAATTAGTAACAAAAAATGAAAATTTCAAGGAAAAATCTTCACTTTTGCTACTATAATTAATAACCAAGTTATTAAGTTATAAATATAATTACAAAAACATTAGTTACAAAAATTGTTCACCCAAAAATAAAAATTAACTACATCTTGGATGTTTATGTTTGCTACTAAGTTATAAAAACAATTACAAATACAGTAAAAAGTATAAATTAGTTACAAAAATTGCTCACTCAAAAATTAAGCTATTAAGTTATAAAAACAATTACAAATAAATTAAATAGTATAAATTGGTTACAAAAATTGTTCACCAAAAAATGAACACTTACAACTTGGATGTTTATGTTTGCTGCTATAATTAATGACTAAGTTACTAAGTTATTTAAACGATTACAGATACAGTAAAAAAAAAAAAAAAAAAAACATTGCTCACCCAAAAACAAACATTTTAAAGGTGCCATAGAATGCATTTATACAATATTTTAAATTGTTCTCTGATATCTACATAGAAGGTATATGGCATAGGAACAGGCAAAAAATCTAAAGAAACAGTTTTACAGGTCCATTTACAACCCTAGGATTTGTCCCTAGAATGAAATGCTCTGTTATTGCCTTATTTGGAAGCTTCATGAATATTAATGAGCTCTGCTCTGATTGGCTGTTTCACAGAGCTGCTCATCTCTATAGCTGGCACATTGATAAAAATATATATAATATATATTTAATTAAGAGCTCTAGCCACTTTTAATATGTGGTTTGTTGAATCTGCCGTTTTGAATCGCCGACATTTTAGTCTCATTACTGTGATCCATGTGCTCTGTGTAAAGTTATAATGCAGAGGGAGTGCTTAGGGGTGAGCGGGGCACAACCTAACGCGGGGTTAATTGTAACACACGTGGTTTAAATATTTCCACACATGCTAGCATAACCAAATTTATGGTATCTACTAGTTGCCATAGCAACACTATGCAGAGAAAAAGGAGGGCCAAAATTCAAAAGCATTTTGAAAAGTACATTTCTGGCTGAAGTAAACTTTTCATTTCAGTTTTTAATATTCAAAAATATTTAAAATTAGACAAATCTGCTATTATTTTAATCTCCAATTTGTTATTTATCAGTTTAGATAGTTTATTAATGCTTTGCAAACCAGCAGAAGACACTAACCTGTATTATATTCCAGTCGCGCAGATGGGGAACGTTGTAACACTATGTTACAATATGCCCCGCTGTTATTAAACTATGCTATTCTATGACATTAGCGATGCAATTTACACTATTTACTTGTAAGGATTTTGATGATTTTTGATGAATAAAGGCTGACAATCAATGTTTAATGTTCAGAAGTTATTATTTCAAGAAATGTAAAGCATTTTGGCTCGTTTATGTGTGTGGTGTTCTATGAGAGCTGTGTGTGGAGAGAGGGGAGTGTTTTTCTTAATGTTTCATCTATCTGTCCACATTGTTTTGAACTAGTGTACAGCTGTGTGTTGCGATCAGGGCCGTTCAAAGCATTGTTGTGATGTGTTCATTGTCAAACTCCAAAATTAGATTATTTTGATTTTTTTTTAAAAACATCATTACTTCATTTGAAAAAGTTAACACGTGTTTTACTGACAAAATATTTTAGTTTGTTGTGTATATTTTTTTCATTCGATCAGATAACATTTTAAGCTGTCATATGGTCGTGTTACAACGTGCCCCTCACATGTTACAATGTACCCCACTTACGGGGCATGTTGTCACGTTTCACTTCCTTCCAGTCAAATTAAAATTGTTAAATTAATTTTGGAAGTAAAAATAAAATACAAAATTACAGTACATTTTAACAAAACATGTACTTCAATAGTAAAAAATAAAATAAAAATAAATAAGTTTAACTAACCTTAACATTGAAAGTCTGTAAAATTGTGTTCTCAGAAGCCCTGCATGAAATCATATGACATTTTATTAGTCTTATTTCTTGTTTGTGAAACAATCATTCATCTTGTTTGAAACAATCATTTTTTTGGCAATTCCATATGGCACTAGTGTTACATAAATGACATACTTCATTTTGAAATAATATTGTCTAAATGGAAATAAATTGTAAAATATATACAGGCACAAAAATGGCATATTTTTTCTTTGATTTTTTTTAACAGTGAATTCCTGGCAACCACAGCTGCCAGTATTTTTACCATAAATTTAACAAGATTTTTTACACTGCGCAGTCCTCAGACCCCTTGTCTCGTCTGTCTGTGTTCATTAGCCCTGACGAGCTCGAGCAGGAATGGCAGAAGAAGAGGTCTCACTTCCTGGAGCCTGATCCAGGATTGTTAAGTGGGGGTGTGCGAGAGGTCTGCTACATTCAGATAATGGGAATTTAGACTCTGACGGGGCCAGGAATGCCAAAGCGAGCCTCGTAAATCAAACTTTAATTTCAACTATGTTCCCGTCGGATCCATCAGTGCAGCAGGATTACTCATATTCTTGATGTGGATTCACATTTGTTATAACTTCAATGCCTATGATGGACTAGTCTTACAGGAACTAGTCCAGAACCTCATTTAAACAACACCTGCGGAAATTGTGTCAGTACGCAATCTCTTTTTATTACCTTAAAACATCATTATTCTATAACAGATAAAACTAGGAGTCTGTAAAAATTTCCAGTGCCAATTATGGCTTCTTATCATATTACATAAGAAATATATCAAGCTCATGTGCACGTCTTTCACAACTTGTACTTGTGAAAGAACAATAGCCTGATTTAGAAAAAAAAAAAAGAAGTGCTTATCTCCAAGCCCAGACAGAATCTACAGACCTTTTCTGCACTAATTTGTGAAGAAAAAAAAAAAAAAAAAAAAAAATGAAATTAACAAACATTCAATGTGTTCTCGAGAAAACATTTCAAATATACGGAGGCTTGTTTCTGCCATGCAAAAACAAAAAACAGAGTAATTGCGACATTTTATCTCACAGTTTGGAATTATTGCAATTTAGACTTTTATCTCACAATTCTGACTTTTTTCTCGAAATTCAAAAGACCTGTAAGATATAAACACAGAATTATGAGATATTAACTGGAAATTCTGAGTAGAAAAGTCTAATTTTGTGAGACAAAAGTTGCAATTCCGAGTTCCGAGTTTATATCTTGCAATTTTCAGATTGTAAGAAGAAAGTAAGAATTTTGAGATATAATCTCAATATTGCAAGAAAAAATGTCTGAATTGCATGAAAAGAATTGAAAGATGTAAACTCAGAACTCTGAGGGAAAAAGTCAGAATTGTAAGATACGAACTCCCAAATGTAAGATTTGAACTTGAAATTTTGAGGAAATAAACTCAAAATTCTGAGTTTATATCTTGCAATTTTCAGAATTGTAAGAAAAAATGTAAGAATTTTGAGCTATCAATTTAATATTGCAAGGAAATAAAGTATAAATTGTGAAAACAGAACTGCAAAATGTAAACTCAGAACTCTGAGGATAAAAAGTCAGGAAAGAAACTCAAAATTCTGAGTTTATATCTTGTCGTTTTCATAATGGTAAGAGAAAAGTAAGAGTTTTGAGATATAAACTCAATATTGCAAGAAAAAAAGTCTGAATTGTGAGAAAAGAATTGAGAGATGTAAACTCAGAACTCTGAGGGGGAAAAAGTCAGAACTGTAAGATACAAACTCACAAATGCAAGAATGCAAGATGTGAACTTAGAACTTCGAGGAAGAAACTCAAAATTTCGAGTTTATATCTTGCAATTTTTAGAATCGTAAGAAAAAAGTAAGAATTTTGAAATATAAACTCAATATTGCAGAATCTGAAGGTTAAAAAGTCAGGTTGTAAGATACAAACTCACAAATGCAAGATGTAAACGTGAAATTTTGAGAAAAGAAACTCAAAATTCCAAGTTTATATCTTGCAATTTTCAGAATTGTGAGAAAAATATAAGAATTTTTAACTATAAATTCAATATTGCAAGGAAATAAAGTCTGAAATGTGAAAATAATAATTAAAAAAAAAAGCAAACTCAGAACTCTGAGGAAAGAAGTCAGAATTGTAATATACAAACTCACAAATGCATCTTGCAATTTTTAGAATCGTAAGAAAAAAGTAAGAATTTTGAAATATAAACTCAATATTGCAGAATCTGAAGGTTAAAAAGTCAGGTTGTAAGATACAAACTCACAAATGCAAGATGTAAACGTGAATTTTTGAGGAAAGAAACTCAAAATTCCAAGTTTCTAAAAATATAAGAATAAGGAAATAAGGAAATAAAGTATGAAATGTGAAAATAATAATTGAAAAAAAAAAGCAAACTCAGAACTCTGAGGAAAGAAGTCAGAATTTAATATACAAACTCACAAATGCAAGATGTAAACTTGAAATTATGAATTATTGAATTATTTTTTGTCCTTAAGAGTATATGGGTTTGTAACAATATGACAAAATAATGACAATATTTTCATTTTGGCTGAACTATCCCTTTAAAACAGTTGTTTACATAATGCAATGCTCTCTTCCCCCCACTATCAGATTGTTGTGAAAGGCTCAGGACTCTGTATCATTTATCACTGCTACACCTGTGGAGCATGTCTTTTAATTAAACCTGAAACAGACAAGCCTCTATCAGTCAAAAGACTTACAGCTCATAGGACGTCCCCTCTGCCAGTAATCATGTCTGACATGTTGTTTTAGACCCCACGAGCAGTCTGTAAGTGAGAACTGTTAAAATATCTCTTCATTGTGAGTCTCCCTTGCCAACGAAAATAGTGTGGACTCATCTGTCAAAGTCTGTCATCTAATAGTACAAGCAATATTTCATTCATCCTGACCAAATGTTTAAGAGAGCATAAATATAAAGAGACATGGTGGAAAACTAAATGACATAAAGACCTTTCAGAGTGATGACTGAGAAAAGATCATCTTTATACTGAAAAAGATACATTCAATAGCTTTGACAAATGTATGCATTAACACTACAGTCAGAGGTGACATCTGTAGACACAGATGTGTAAAAAAAGTAAAGGAAACTAACACTTGAGTTGAAGTATGAATACTATGTCAAAAGTATTATTTGAAATATATATTTTTAAATAATTCAAATAAATATATTTATTTAATAAGTAATAAATATGTAAGCTAAGTGTGTATTAAATAAAGAAAATACATATGTGACCCTGGATCACAAAACCAGTCATAAGTAGCATGGGTATATTTGTAGCAATAGCCAAGAATACAATGGTTGGGTCAAAATGATCACATTTTCTCTTATGACAAAAATCATTAAGATATTAAGTAAAGATTGTGTTCCAGGAAGATATTTTATAAATGTTCTACCATAAATATATCAAAACTTAGTAATATGCATGGCTAAGAACTTCATTTGGACAACTACAAAGCCGTTTTTCTCAATATTTTGATTCTTTTGAACCCTGAGATTCCAGATTTTCAAATAGTTGTTGGCCAAATATTATCCTATCCTAACAAACCATACATCAATGGCTTATTTATTCATCTTTTAGATGATTTACACATTTCAATTAAAACAAAAAAAGACTCTTATGACTGGTTTTGTGGTCCAGGGTCACATATGTAATTTACTTTTGTATGTACTTGTATGCAAACGTTTCAATTTATTGTCTAAATTCAGTTGTTAGGAATAAAATGTATAATGCACGTCATGGAAATGTAATTATGTAAGAGTACAGTCTAGTGGGACCTTGGTCCATTCTATACGTTTGGACAGCTTTATCGCTGAGCTGAAGTTGCGCTGTTTATGTTTTTTTGGGTGGGAACGGACAGCTCTTCCCCAATTGCGTAGCACCAGCAGGCCCTCAATGAGCCGTGAAGTCTCTATTGTTTGAGGAGTGGTTCCCCTGTCAGAGTCTTGGAGACCTCTTCACTTAGACAACTGGAATGAAGGACCAAAACCAACATTTAGGCCAGAGAGAGATAAAATACATTGTATTATTATCACATGACTAGTCTTGGGAAAGCTAGCTTTAGCTTTTAACACTTTACCTTCCCAGTAATCCGAAAAGTAGTTAAATCAATCTACTCCTTTGAAAAAAGTAGTCAGATAATTCGAGTAGCTTATATATACCTCTTTAAAAGACTCTTAATATTCAGCAATATCCTACCTGATCTCATGACGAAAACATACCTGTGGGAACTTTTTTGCAAGATGCGAAACCAATCAGTACATATCACTGCAGTTTCCAACAGAAATAAACACTAGAGGCGATAAAACAGCGAGCACTTGTAATCCTTTTCATACACAGTTACAATTTCAGCTCCATATGTTTCGCTTTCCAAATGTAACAAGCTTGCTCGGTAGCTCAGCCGACACAGAATTGGATTTAGGATGCGGAATCCATAGTTTCAAATCCTGTGAAACGTGATTCACGATGAAAGAGCTAAAAGATCGAAAAACAAGCTAAAACGGCATGCTTGCGATTGCTATCCTATTGGGTTGGTTTAGGTGTAGTGCAGATGGAACGTTATTTTAAAACGTCACGGAGCATTGGAATCATAGCACCACTCACTAGATATTTACAGTCAGAACTGCGGTGACGTACAAAACCAACGTCATATAAAACGTACCACATGTACGTTCATCTGTTCTGGGGAAAACCGAACACTCTTCTAGTGCTACTGAGTGGACATTTTACATCAAATATGTTACAAAATGTACATTGCTGTACGCATTTCTCTTGTCATGAGATCGGGTTGGTAATACCATCATTTTGACAGCACTGACACTTTTGGATGAGAACAAAACTTGATGTGAACTGAGATGAACAATGACTCTATCAACTTCTACATTATAGCTCAATTAAACTTGTTTATAATTGATGAATTTTGTAACATCAACACTGTTATTGAACTGACTCATGGACTTGAGCTAAAAAATGGCACTACTGTGTTTAGTTGAGCTGCTGAGTGAATTGAACTTTGAATTTTGATTAATTGATTAATTTTACAGAGTTATTGAACTAAACTGAATCAACACTGAAATGATTGGAGATACATGATTACACAATTGCCTTTTTATAGCAGCAAAATTTGGAGGGGAAAATTTACAATTTAAAATTAATTTGGGTTTGTCATATTTGATTATGTTTGTATCACTGATTCTGTTCAATAGAGTGTTTTCATGACACGTCATCAATTGGCCATATTGGTGGCACTGAATGTAAACTATGCCAATGAACTGAACGGAACTCGCAAATTCTGCTAATTATTGCTGCTGAAAATGGTCAATTATTGTCATGTTTTGGGCTGTACTAATATTTGGGTTAACAAATTAAGAAGAAGAGTGCAAAAAAACTGTCCGAGGAACAAAAGACGTTTGTGGATGGCCAAACTGAGCCAGGATTTCCAGGGCATGAACCTTGACAGCATTTGTGTTAGTTCTTATCATTTCCAGTCAGGTAAGTGAAATATTAGGCTAATATCTTAATTAATACTGCTCTTACATATCTTTACCACCGATTTACTTAAGTTTGTCAAACTATTGCGCCGATTCCTGCTTACTAAGTCCTTCTCTATATGATTTAGCAGCTTACACACAGTGGTAAATTAGCAGAACAACGTATTCAGTAGTACATTAACCATGCAATCAATGCTGTTGTTTACATCCAAGTATCTCCAACATGGCTGTGCATCCGGGTAACT
Organism: Garra rufa; assembly: GCF_049309525.1. Lineage (NCBI taxonomy): Eukaryota > Metazoa > Chordata > Actinopteri > Cypriniformes > Cyprinidae > Garra > Garra rufa. Next base: position 42,346,867 of record NC_133368.1, on the reverse strand, counting down.
GACCAAACCGTGATGCAAGTGCAAACCCTCTATACTGTAAAGCTGCTTTGAAACAATCTCCTCTGTATAAACCACTATATATAAAGCTAAAACCAGCCAAAGGGGTTTGGACACTTTTCCTGCTGGCTGTCCAGATACTGTAAACCACCTTAAAACCAGCTTGACCAGGCTGGGTTACAAGCTCAAATCGGCAAAGACCAGCAAACCTGCCTTTTTTCCCAGTTAAAATATAACCTAATTGAGAAATCATATGATATAGCTTAATTCTGCAATCAGATCAGTATTACTTTATTACTTCTAAGAGAATATTTAAGAGGCCTTACACTACATACAGAGCAACAGCCAATAATTTGATATGACTAATGTTTTAACTTGCTGTTTTAAGATTTTTGACCATTCAACTAACTTTTTGCCATTTTTCCAGCTTACAACACTTATACTAAGCACTATTTCTTGCATTTGACATTCCGTCCCTTGCATTTCTGCTTAGTCAGCCTTTTATTTACATGGCAAAAAACTGTTTTTATTAGTATTTATGTCTTGCTTCAAATATCTAAACATCTTTAAAACATGATACATTTTCAGTGACAAGCAAATTTGCAGACATGTAGCTTTCTCAAGTACATTTATCTTGTTTTAAGGATGTTTAGTTGTTTTACTGGAAAACAAGAACAAATACAGATTAAAACCCACTTTTTTTCTGGCGCAAACATCCTTTGCTGCTCCTCTTCCATAAACTCTTTAAAATCAGACCTACCTCAGAACACCTCATCATAAAATGACAGAACATGTTTGAGATCAGAGAGTGCACCATATTTCAGCACGGGATAACGCATGTCTCCTATAAGTACTCTGAGGCTCCATTACATTGACGTAGTGTATAGCCGGGCTAATGACATATGGAGCCTGTTTTTTCTACCCAATTTGCTCAGGATGAGCTCTGGTCCACCTAAAGGGAGGAAATTTTAACATTGCTTCCGTTGTTTGTTATCTTTGGCCCTGAGGAAAAATGCTGTGCTGTAAAGATTTCACCAGTCTAAACATGCTGCCCTGGGTCATGCTAGTTTTGGACTTCAATGAATCTGTGAATGCTCAATGCTCCGACATGGACTTCCAGAAGAGTGGATTTCAGATGACCTATGGATTACTTTGTCTTTCAAGTGCAGCTACTTTCATGGCATTTCCTCTGAAATTGACGGAATAGCTTCCCACAAAAATGAAAATTTTATTTTCATTAACCCGCCCGCATGTCATCTCTATTCTGTATTCATTTATTTCGTCCGTGAAGCACAATAGAAGATGTTAGGCAGAATATCAGAGCTGATCTTTTCCATACAAGGAAAATAGGTGCTGATTTATACTGCCAAGCTCTATTACTTACAGTACTCTACAGTATCAGTATTACTTACAGTACACTCTTAAAAATAAAGGTGCTTCAAGCGAAGAACCATTTTTGGTTCCACAAAGAACCATTCAGTCAAAGGCTCTTTAAAGAACCATTTCTTGCTTATCTGAGGAACCTTATTTGCCATAAAGAACCTTTTGTGAAACAGAAAGGTTCTTCAGATGTTAAAGGTTCTTTGGAACCATTTAGACAAAAAGGGTTCTTCTATAGCATCGTGAAGCACCTTTATTTTTAAGAGTGTGTGCTGAATGGAAAAGAGCAGCAGGAAAAAAAACAAAATTACATTGGGTTTAGAATGACATTAATCTGTGTAAATGGTGACAAAGTTTACATTTTTGGATAAACTATTTCTTTAAATACACAACTATGAAGGTAAATTACAGAAATTATGCTATGAAAGACTAAGAACCAAGATCATTGGAGAAATATCATAAGCTGGTAATAGTTTTGAAGTTATGAAGTTTGTGGTTTTTACAAAGAATCAGAATAAGATACGCATCTGTGTCTCCATAACCGCAGCCTACTCAGCAGGCTTAGAGGTGTAAGGAGATTTCGGGGAAGTTTGTGGATGTTGGCCGATAACAGAAGCAAAAATATTCAAATTGTGTGACAACATATAAAAGTGGATTAATTTCTTGTTTTATCAGACCTTGCAGTGAACCCATAGTTCAAGAAAGCAAATGAGGATTAAAAGCCCTGCATTAGTCAAAACCATATCCATGTTTGTGTGTGGAAAAACCATCATTTATTTTCTGTTTAAAGCACCATCTGTGTGAGTACCAAATCATGCAAGAAAACCAGAAGAATGTTAAAATACAATATCACGACTTTTGGACAAGCCTCGTTCCGAAGATGAGAGAAAGCTGACCATCAGTTTTGTTTTGAACTGTTATTTCTGTCCTAATTTTGCCGTAGAAGCATTTCATGCATAGTTGAAGTTTATGAAACCTTATCCAACAATATTAAACAAAGTTAGAGTGTTAAAATGATGGCACCACACAAAACCCTGAATGTATAAACTAACCAATGAGCAATGCTCAGAGGTCATGCTGAGCACAGCTCTAATAGACAATATGACTCCCACGCTGCTTTACACAAAGATCCTTCAATCTTTCTCCAATATAAAGAGTGATTAAAATCCACAATGTCTATTTGGTCTGGTCAAAATAGAGAGAAATGTGTATTTTTGTGCTTCTTTCCACGATTAGTCTCAGAAAGCCAGGAATGGACTGGAACTGAAAACCTAAGGTACAGAACTATTGCCGGATGTATTATCTAGTTTATTTTTAGCAACAAATGATAAAGCTTGGCTTGGCTTATTGAATACCAGGTCCCTTTCTACGAAAACGCTTTTTGTAAATGATATGATCACTGATCATAACCTGGATGTGTTTGAAAGAAACCTTATTTTAAATGAGTCCACTTCTCAAGATTACTGTTATAAACATGAGTCGCGTCTAAAAGGTAAAGAGGGAGGCGTTTCTACTATTTATAGCAATATTTTTAGTGTTTCCCAGAGAACGGGCTTCAAGTATAACTCGTTTGAAGAAATGGTGCTTCATATAACATTATCCAGGTGCTAATGATAAATCCCCCGTGACGTTTGTACTGGCTACTGTATACAGGCCACCAGGGCACTATACAGACTTTATTAAAGAATTCGCTGATTTTCTAGTGTTAGTGTTGGCTGCAGATAAAGTCTTAATAGTGGGTGATTTTAACATCCATATTGATAATGAAAAAGATGTATTGCAATCAGCATTTTTTAGACATTCTGAACTCTATTGGGGTTGGACATCACATGTCACGACCTACTCATTGTCAAAATCATACTCTAGATGTAATACTGTCCCATGGAATTGATGTTAATGGTGTCGAATTTTGCAGCAAAGCGATGATGTCTCGGATCATTATTTAGTCTTGTGTATACTCCAGATAGCTAAAACTGTAAATGCAACTCCTTGCTACAAATATGATAGAACCATCACTTCTACCACAAAAGACTGCTTTGTAAGTAATCTTCCTGACTTATCTGAATTCCTCAGCATATCCAATAGCTCAGAAAAACTTGATGATGTAACAGAAACTGTGGACTGTCTCTCTCTTCTAGCACTTTAGATATGGTTGCTCCTTTGCACTTAAGAAAAACAGTGCGACACCGTGGTATAACGAGCACACTCGCACCCTAAAGAGAGCAGCCCGGAAAATGGAGCGCAGCTGGAGGAAAACAAAACTAGATGTTTTTCGTACCGCTTGGCGTGAATGTACCCTCTCCTATAGAAAAGCATTAAAAACTGCTAGATCGGATTACTTTTCATCTCTTTTAGAAGAAAACAAACATAACCCTAGGTATTTATTCAATACAGTGGCTAAATTAACAAAAAATAAAGCACTAACATGTGTTGACTTTTCCCAACAGCACAGCAGTAATGACTTTATGAACTACTACTTTCAAGATCGATACTATTATAGATAAAATTGTAACCATGCAGCCGCCAGCTACAGTATCGCATCGGCTAGTGCACTATAGATCTTCTGAGGAACAATTCCACTCATTCTCTACTATAGGTGAGGAAGAATTGTATACATTTGTTAAATCATCTAAACCAACAATATGTGTGTTAGACCCTATTCCATCTAAGCTACTAAAACAGGTGCTTCCTGTAGGCCTATTTTATTCAAATTCTAACTCATAAATAAAGTGATACTTCACCCCAAAATAAACAATCCTGTCATTATTTACTCATCCTCAAGCTGTTCTAAATCTGTATGCATTTCTTTCTTCTGTTGAGCACAAAAGAAAATATTTAAGAATGTTTAAATGTTTGAACAGTTGCTGGTAGCCTTTGAATTCCATAGTATTTTTGGCTACCGTCAACTATTTTGATTACCAACATTCTTCAAAATATCTTCTTTTGCATTCAACATAAGAAAAAAAAAAACACATACAGATATGAAACAACTTGAGGATGAAATTATGACAGAACTTTTATTTTTGGGTGAACAATCCAAGTCTATACGTTGAGCAATGCTCCTAACAGCCATTCCATTCCTGCAAAGAGCAGGCACTCATATGATCTCAGACAGCCATGATGTCATGCCAGTTTATCGCAAACATTTGGAGCAGTATCTTGGGAATTAAAGTTATGTAGAAGCTTTTAAGGCAACAGTCTATCAGTTGATTGCAGGATGATGAGCAGGGACACTGGGACCTTGAGGATGACCTCACTCTCAGCTCCAGAACAACATGACCACCCCTTCACCCTTCAACGCTGCAGGAGTTCAGCACACATGTCCATCGCGTAAATATTTCACATGTATGTGTCTCTCAATGCAGAAATCACTAGTGTGACTGACAAGTGGTGCTCAGAGAGACAAACCACTTGAAGAAGAACAATATTATCTTCAAACAATCAATTTTGATAAGATGTTTGTGCAGTTTAATGCTTGGAATTTCTCTGGAAGGCTATAAATATATACAGGTGTTTTTGCAGCATGGATAGCACCAGGTGGAGTGTTTCAAAACACTTTTTATAATAGCCGACTTCACCGGTGCAATCAATGGCTGTGTTCCAAAACCTAGTGAGCACTTGCTCTAAGTTAAAAAGATCAGAATATGTTGTGTTTTGGATGCTAGTATTTTAGTGTCTCCAGTATTGTTTACTAGCTTAAACAACAAGACATAATTGGTCAACAAGCTTAACCAGCCTATGAGACCAAATATTAACCAGCCTAAATATATACATATATAAATAAACTGGTAATTGTTTAAAAGTTTGGGGTTGGTAAGATTTTTTAGGGAAGAAATTAATACTTTTAAATTGGACATATTAAATTGATTAATCGTGACAGTAAAACATGTAATGTTAAGAAATTTTTCATTCCAAATAAACAGTGTTCTTCAAAAACAAATAAAGATTCTTAAAATAAAGGTACTTTATTGGCAGCAATGGTTCCATGAAGAACCTTGAACATCCATGGAAACTGCAAGGTTGCTGCAAAGGTTCTTTATAGTCAAAAAAGGTTCTTAAGAGTTTTAAAATGTTCTTCAAATTGGTTCTTTTAAGAAAGACCTGAAAGGTCCTTTGGGGAACCAAAAATGGTTCTTCTATTTTTAAGAGTGAACGCAAAACTTAAATATCAGAAAATTTAGATTTATTTTATTTTAATGACATTCTTTAAGAAGAAGAAAAACCAAAGAATTAATTCAAATTAATACCTTCATCCATGAAAATATAAGTTTTACTCACCAAATTTTAGATCAGAGAGTTGTGTGGGTGTATAAAACGTCTCGATAGCTGACATATCACAGCCATTCATTACCACAAGACCCCACATCTAAGTAAAGAAAATACAAACAAGAAAATATTGGGTGTCACTTTTCCGCAAGGCGTTGAATCTCACATCAAGGGGTTTAAGTGGAGCGAGAACATCTGATAAGAGCAGCTTCACACTGTATATGGTGTAAATGGCAGAGGAATTTCAACATGATTGGGCCAAAACATGTTTATGCTGTGGTAATGGGATGTGAAGATGGATTGTTGATCTGATAGCTTCCTCAGGGGTGTCACATTGACACATACCAGGCTTTTTGTTGCAAGTAAGAAGCTCTCAGATGGAAATAATCCAGAGGTTTTGTAAGCGAGCTGAAGAGGATATGCTCTTGTGAGATGAATTGGAAGGGACAGCTGACATACTGACCAACACAGCTGAAAATCCAATGGGATTCCCAACCGTCACATTGTCCAACAGAAGCCATAGATTAGGTGGAGCAATGACAACATGTTGGATTCAAGAATAACACAAAAAGAGAAAAGCAGTAGTTTTCTTAAGGACTGTCTTGCAATGTAGATTTAATGTCTGTAAAAAGCTGAATTCTATAAATATTGATATACACCATTAAAAATTCTACAAAGGTTTCTTATTACTGGTTCCCTGAAGAACCATTAACATTCATGGAACCTTTCCATTCCACCAAATGATCTTTGTTGTGAAAAATAGTTTCCTCAAATAATTGATTCACTGAAATGTTCTTTGGGAAACCAAAAATGGTTCATTTATGACATCACTACAAAAAAAAAACTACACTTTTAAGGGTTTCGATTTAACTGAATTAAATTCAAAACTGAATTTAATTTAAAACATTATACATTCCAATTTAAATAGTTAATTCACATTGAAATGAAAATTCTGCTATCATTTACTCACCTTTACACTTTCTAGACAAACTAGGACTTCATTAACACCAATTCCCATTGTTTCTAGGAACTGGATGTGCCACTTCAGTTCTATTTGAGCTATATAAAAATATACCTCTTTTAAAATAAAAGATCTTTGTTGGCATTGAAGGTTCCATTAAGACTTTTAACATCCATGAAATCTTTCTGATGAAAAAAAAAGTAATTTGAGTTGGAAAATGTTTCCTTAGATGATTAAAATGCTCCTTGCACTAAAAAAAATTGGTTCGTTTAGGAACTGTCACTGAAAGGTTCTTTAAGGGAACCAAAAAATGTTCTTCTTTATATGGCATCACTGCAAAAACCCTCTTTTGGATCCTTTAAAGAATTAGTTCACTTCCAGAATAAAACATTTTGAAATCCTGAAAGATAGGTGCTGCGCAGGTAAACCTCACTCCCCTGATCTCAAGAGGTGCACTACTGACAGACACTAGAGGCTGCAGTCTTTAGCCTCCTTGTTAGTGTGCCTGGCTCCCATGCAGGAGACCAGGGTTTGAGACCTGCTTGGAACGGGTGTAGGGGGTTACATTGGTGCCATGACCCGGGTGGGAGTGAGGTTTAGGGGGGTGAGTGTAACAGAGGCCAGCGGTAGGTAAACCTCACTCCCTTGATCTCAAGTGGCTCCCATGCAGGAGACCTGCTTGGAAAAGGCGCGAGTAGAACCCGGGTGTAGGGGGTAACATTAGTGTCGTGACCCGGATGGGAGTGAGGTTTAGGGTGGTGAATGTAACAGAGGCAGTCTTTAGCCTCCTTGTTAGTGCGCCCACCTCCCATGCAGGAGACCTGGGACCCGCTTTGAACGGGTGCGAGTAAAACCCGGGTGTAGGGGGTTACAATACTCTAATGACTGCTAGTTGACATGTAGTTGCAAAGTTACTTACTGTTAGTAGAATGAGGACTATCAAAATAAAGTGCTATGAGTTTTGAAGCTGGAGGAAAAAATAAGAAGAGTTTTTCACCCTACCTTACCATTTTGGACAGAAGTACACAGACGAAGAACTGACCATGCATGACTTCTCCAATGTGATTATGTAATGCGTGAAGTCGAGCTAGTGCAAAATGAGCATTTGTGGTTAAATAGTACATTCAATTTTTTTTTTTTTTTTTTAATAAAATGACCAATTGTTTTGCTAGATAAGGCTGGGATCATGTAGAGTCCTTTGGAAGCTGCGTTGAAATTACAGTTTGGACCTTCAACCTGTTGGATCCCATCGAAGTCCACTGTATAGAGAAAAATCCTGGAAAGTTTTCCTCAAAAACCTTAATTTCTTTTCGACTCAAGAAATCTTGGATAACATGGGGGTGACTAAATGATTAGGAATGTTTTATTCTGGAAGTGAACTAATCCTTTAAGAGTATAAATAAAGTTTTTTAAAGTGCCATTGATGTCCATTCAATGTTTCCAAAGAGGTTCTTCTACTGCTGTCAAAATCTTATGGAACCTTTATTTTGACATTTCGAATTCTCTGTTCCATAGAAACAATAACAACATACAGTAAATAACGACAGAATTTTCACTGTAGGGTGAACTGTCTCTTTTAAGTTAACTGGTCTGAGTCGGGGTTTCCATTACAGCTTCACAATCTCATTTTGATGATTCATTTGCCAGGTACAAAAGGCAAAGGCAAGCCTCAGTGTAAACCTATATTGACTTTTCTTATCTTCATAAGCCTCACCTTACCCTGAACTTATTATCAGGCAGCTGATGGTGCTCCATTAGTCAGCCCGCTGGGATTTGTGTTTGTACTAAGAATAACTGACATGCGTTTGTCTTATTCTATAAATACCCACCTGGATCAAAAACAGTGAAACTCTGAAATAACATTGACAGTTTCTGTTTGAGGCAGGGAACCCGTAGTCATGGAACAAAAATAGAGTAACAAAAGGACAGGGCACAGTTTTCAAAGGCCTGTATTTATTTGAACGAGGCCCTGAGCTTGGCCATGGCAACTCTTCTTTTATATATGGGTCGGCAAAACCACTCATACTATTCAGGATGGTTTTGTTTTGTTTTTTTTGTTTTTTGTTTTTTAATTAAAATAAAGGCCAAAATTTGTCTTTTGTGCCCTCGTTTCTGCTTCGAGTCATTAACCATGAGATATCCCGTAGATTGTTTTTTCCACTAGGCTCATCATAGCAGTATTCGCTGTTGTCAATGATGCTTGCCTTGAAATTGCTTAATATAGTAACACAGTACCATCTGAATGGGGAAACGTCTGTTTCTGCTCAGCAAAGAAAATAAGCAAAGAAAAAGAGGTTTATTTTCTGACACTGGTTAGTCACTCAAATATCTGCACTGTATCACTGCACAAAAATTAACACTGCACTGAAAATATTATAGCAATACAACATGCACAGATTATAAGCAAATATCAACATTTCACATTATTAAAAAAAATGTTATGTTATTGTGTATATGTTTTATTTTAGTTTTATTTATTATTTTGAATTAGCTTTTAATATTTACTTATAAAACTGAAAAAAGGAATTTCAAAATATTGTTTTTATATTTATTTATTATAAAATTTAGTAATTTTGTCAATACATTTTTATTTTCCTATATTTTTATTTCAACAATAGATTTCTCTAAAAATAATGATCATGCTATTTCTTTTCAGAAAATTAGGTTTTAGCATTATTATGGACGATCCTATGACTGTGTCATTCTTTCGCAGGGTTTGAAGCGTTACTTCTTTAATAATAGGATGGCTTCTTAGTGGTCAATATTTGCTTACACATACCCATTTTATAATGTTCCTAAGTTAAAACGAGTTCCTTTGAGTCTTTTATTTTTTTACCACTAGAATGCAATTTCCAACTAACCAAACAAACACAACCAACAATATAACGGCAAAAACACAATGGAAAGAATGTTTTGGCCAAGGTTTTGGCCGATTTACATGATTAATTGTTTTTCATTCATGCAACATCGCAAGACATTACTGAAAGAGCAAATAGCTAAGCACATGAGGGAATGTCATGACATTCAATACTGTTAGACGGCTTAAAGCAAATAAACACTGTGATTCATCTGGATCAACAGAAGGAAAGTTCCAGCTGATAGATGGTATGTTCTGTCAGACAGCGCAGACGTAAATGAATGTGCTAAAGGTATCCGTTTAGGTTACACAGTCAGTGCAAAGTACATTAAGACGCCCTGTTCGTTGCTCCGTAGATGTTCAGGCACAAAATAAGGCCACACACGCCCTGACTGGTATTAAATAACATGATTCCTTTCTGCAAATTGTCAAAAACAAAATATGTTTTCTTTATTAAAAAATATCCACATAAGTCAGTTCAGAGTACAAATCCACATCCACCATTACTTCACTGTTTGATAGTCACTCACTCAAGACAAAGATCTGTATTTCATTATTAAGAGCCTGTGCAGAAATGACAGTTCGAGTTGATGATTTCTTACCGTGAGCTTTGATTGCTATCTAGCCGTAAAACCCTACAAAGTATATGATGAATTCCAGTCAAAGGCAATGAGCGTGTCTCCATCAGTGAGGAACGTTTCTAGCAAGAAAGAGATGATTTATTGGAAATTAGTGTTGCCTAACATAATATCCGAGGAGAAAGAATCCAGAGTACATTAAACTTTCAAAAACAATAGCTGATGCAACTTGGATGAAGTTTGATCTTTGGTGAACACTGCAGTATCATTGTGGTATAATAATGACCCTGACTTTAATTAAAGCTCTGCACAAGTTACAAGCATTGATGGCTTCAAATGACAAATTACGCTAATTGTAATAATTAAAAATAATAGTTGTTTAATTGTATCAATATGCAGGTTGCCAAGTAGGCCTGTTGGATTAACCTCTATAAACCAAAGCTTTGCTGAAAATAAATGACATTTAATTCTCTTTAAAGTGATTACAGAAGACATTAAAGGGGTCATCGGATGCCTATTTTCCAAAGTTGATATGATTCTTTAGGGTCTTAATGAGAAGTCTATAATATACTTTGGTTAAATTACCATACCATTTCTCAATGGTAGTGTAAAAAAACACTCTTTTTACCTTGTCAAAATCAGCCCTTTTTAGAGGGAGCTATTCTGTTGCATGTTGCTTTAAATGCTAATGAGCTCTGCTCGCCCCACCCCTCTCTGCCGTGGGATGACGAGCCATAATGTTTACTTTAGCTGCATTTAACTTGCAAAACCAACACATTAATAAGAAAGGCCATTTGCAAAGATGCACTTCTGCTGTGGGTGAAGCTGCATCACAAATAATTTGCAAGCACATAGACGCATATGTAGATCGGGATCTGCACTTTCCTTTAAAAAACGAAAGTAACGTTAATCCTCTGCGTCTTCATTACTTTCAAATATTAAAAAACAACCACTGGCTGGATTTTTATCATTGTGGGGTGGTTGTGTACACAAATTGCCAACACACATTAATGTTCAAACAACATGTAAAAGTGAGTTTTGCTTCCGATGACCCCTTTAAAGGAATAATTAATCAAAAGCACATAACTTTAACCAATAAAAACATCTATAAGTACTTTTATGGTGCATTTTTGAAGCATTGAAATATAAATCAAGCTCCTTATTTGGAAAACAGAAGGATGGACATAATGCATAAAAAAGAAAATGAAAAGGGATGGCATGAGAGTTCATTTTTAGTAAAATGGTTACCTTAACTGATGGTTAACATTGCAGCAGTAAATCTAATGTAATATCATCATGCTGCCATCAACCTCTTAAAATTTGGAAGTGGACTTTTATAGACATATATTGCTAGTTAAATTAGGACACGCTCTCCCAAGGCAAAGTAAAGCTGGAAATAGGAGAGTAAAACCCCAAAAAGCAAACAAAAGCAAGCAGGTGTTTATATTAGTCAGAGTGGCTCCAAGGAGATCTGGGTGGGGATTGTCCATTATCGAAACCTGGCAAGCCCAAATCAGAAGCCCTGGGGGATCTTTCTATCGAAAGGAACCTCCCGAGCAACATTAAAAATGCTCTACGTGAGTCCAGAGACACACGAGAAGATGCGCTATCATGTTGTACAATTGCCCCGCAGGGTCTGACAACATGAGCGCTGGAAAACTGATGAAAGCAAGACGAGTATCGGTTGACTTTTCAGGACGAATGGAAAACTAAATAGACGAGACACTGATTGCTCGGCTTGCCTGTCATAAGTCATTGCCTGACATAAGTCAGAGCTCTGCCTTAATGCTCCAGACTTAGGGAAACAATGGTGCACCTGCCGAAAGCAGTCTCAACACACACTCTCACACATGGCAACAATGAGTCGACGCCTGTTGCGGAGGGTGTCCACTTGAAGGCACAGCATGGAAAACATGTCAAAACACTACAGTCTGGGATTAAAGGTCGGGCGATTACTTGTCACAGTCAGTGACTGATCGCAGGCCCGGGAACCTGAGTGCTCTTTGCATTTTCTGCAGATTTTAAGGGATTTAAACATGGTTAAATGTGTCAAACAGAGCTGAAAGCTAAAAACACTAAAAATAAACAATGAAAATAAGATTTCCGTCGCCAAAACTGTGTAAAATTGTTTTCTTTGGTTAACATTATCCGTTACGTCTCAAACAAAAAAAAAAAAACATTGAGTTTATCCTCTTATTGGTAGCAAATTAGCCAACAGTACTTAGCCAAAAAATACAAGGGTTGGGGGATGTGTAGTCTCTTGTAGCCAGACTTAAGGTCTAAACTGACGGCATAAAGTCTGGCCTAAATTGCAGCTTATTCTGGCCAAGAACCGCCCACATAGACGGCCATAGTAGTTTTGGTTTTATGTTCCGTTTAGAGGCGGATTTATCTGGAATAGATTATGCTGCAATAGACTGGTGACGAAACAAAACATAATAATGTAAATATATAAGTCTCTATGATTGATTATATAGAAAACATCCAACAATAGAGGAGACGGTGTGAAGATATTTTGGTCAAAAACTGTATCATTTTAAAAGTACTGATTATTAACTGAGAAATGAAGCACAATTTAGGGCCTCAAGCGTTTAACAATTTAATGTCACTCAGCTAAAAATATTTTGGCTTTTTCAAAATTCTTATCAAATGCTTATCAACAACGTATCTTGACTTGGATTCGAAATGGACTGATTAGAAAAGTGCATGCATTTTTAAAATTAGTAATATTCATTTAAAGCAAAAACGCATTAAATTAATCTAAAGTGGTGATAAAGATGTTTATAAATGTTCCAAAAAAACATTTATTTGGACAGTTTACAATAAATGCTGTTCTTTTGAACTTTCTATTTATTAACAAATCCAGAATAAATAAATCAGAGTTTCCATAAAAATATTAAAGAACAAAAACTGTTTAACATTAATAATAATCAGCGAATTAGAATGATTTCTGTAGGATCATGTGACACTAAACATTGGAGTAATGACGCTGAAAATTCAGGTTTGAAATCACAGGAATGAATTACATTTTAAAATATACTAAAATAGACAGCATTTTTTAAATTGTAGTAATATTTCACAATATTACTGTTTTTATTGTATTTTTGCTTAAATAAATGCAACCTTGATGACCATAAGAGACTCTTTCAAAAATATTTAAAAGTCCCCTAAACTTTGAATTGAAATGCATATTTTACAACTTGCTGCAGAACTTTAGGTGTTAAATTTCATGCCCACCCAACCCTAACACTTCCCAAAAAAACAAAAAAAATGATTTGAATACACATTCCCCCAAAACCTTAAGTACAGGGCAAGGAGAAGCACATTTAGGGCATGACCGTCTGGCTCCTCCCCAGCGTTAAAAGCTAAAGCTTTCACTGTAATGGCAAGGAGGTCCCTGGCCAGAAGGCACACTAATTCAAGTGTACAAGAGTCAGAGCACACATCTCAGGCCAACCAACATGGTTTTGTGCATAAAAAAGCACAACTCCAGCCTGCTGGGTGGTAACTCCTCTCGTGACATGGAAGCTTTTCACAGAGGTTTGCTTCAGGGCTCTGTTATTACTCAGTAGGTAAATATCCTTGATGTGTCACAAAAAAAGTCACTTTAGGCAACTTTTCGAATGAGGTGTTTGAGCAACTCTTATTTTGATGATCACTGTGGCAACGCGACCTCAAAACTTAAGCCAGTGCTTCAGGGAATGTTGACTATCTGCTCCGATTAACGTATTGGTAGTGATGCAGATAAAAATCTGTTAAGAAAACATTGTACAAGACTCAGAAGCCAGTTTTCATTCCTTCCAGCTATCAAATTAGACTGACAAATGTTGTTTCAACAAACACACTGTCTGTGCTGGTTTAATGATAGTCTATCTATAGCCATAACTAGACTATGCCATTTAGAAGAAAATTGACTGATTAAAAATGTCTTTCTTTTGTAGCAAGCTGACTAAGCTAAGATGGCTAAGACTGCTAAAAGCATCCAAAACAACCATTGCTGGTGACCAGCTAGGTAACTAGCAGTATCTAGTTCTGGCAGGGTTCTCTCAAAATAGTGAACAAACTTTCATCCAGTAGAATAGAATTTTCAAAGTTATCTGGTTTTTAATGTATTTGAAATATTGGCACAAAAATAGAACGTTTTATTTTGGACATTCATCTAACATTTTTAAATGACAAGCACCGCTATGATGGATTCTAACTTCCAGTTGGGTGCTCTCGTGATCTGGTCTCCATTGTAGTCAATGTTAAAATGGGCTAAAACATTGACTTGTTTACTGAACGTAAACAATGCCACTGAACCGAACAAAACTTATATATTTTGCTGATTATTGCTGCTGAAAATGGTCAATTATTGTCATGTTTTGGGCTGTAATAATCAGTCGGACCAGGAAAAACATTTGGAGTATAAACTGCCAAAAGTTATAACAAATAAAGGAGAAGAGTGCAAAAAAAGTCTGAGTAACAAAAGAGCCAGGATTTCCAGGGCAAGAATCTTGACAACATTTGTGATTGCTCTTATCATTTATGGTCATGTAGGTGAAATATTAGGCTTAATATCTTAACTTAACTTATTAGTTTGTCAAAACATTGCATCCTTTCCTGCTTATATAGTCCTTCTATATATTATTTTAGCAGCTTCCACACATTTTTTCCCATGTTTTAGACAGCATAAACTATCAGAATAACGTAGTCAGTAGTATATTAACCGTGCAATCCATGCGGTTGTTGACATCCCAAGTACACTATATTGGCAAAAGTATTGGGAAACCCCATTCCAATGAATAGTTTTGACTACTGTAGATATTTTCATCGTTACAATGCTATCCTGATGTTTAAGCATATAATGATATTCTAGGGGATTGTGTTCTTCTAATTTGATAGAAACAGCTTTGACAGGACCCTTTTCTATTCTAACATGACAATGCCTCTGTGTATAAAGCAAGGTTCAACAAGAAATGATTGATTCAGTCAGTGTGGAAGAACTTGACTGGTCTGCATTAAGTAAAGTCCTAATCCCAGCTGAACATCTCTGGAGTGACTTTAAATGCAGAATCCAAACACCAATGACTTGTAACTATGGGTACATTCATTTTTGTCACTTCCAAAATGGTTGCAACAGAGATGGAAATACAATTTATAAATACATGAATTGTTTCCATCTTTGTTGCCACAGTTTTAGAAGTGCCTTTTTCTGTTCTAAAGAAGGGGTGTCCCAATACTTTTATAGTCCATATAGTGTATGTACAATTCAACAAACAAGTGATGTTTGGTGTTTTTGGCTCAAGGTCTGCATTTAAAGTCACACCAGAGGTGTTCAGCAGATGTTTTGCTTTCTGCAGGCATGTCAAGTTCTTCCACACTGACTGAATTAATCATTTCTTTTTGAACCTTGCCATATACAAAAAGGCATTGTCATGTTAGAATTGAAGAGGGTCCTGTCAAAACTGTTGCTGTAAAATTAGAAGCACACAATCCCCTATAATATCACTGTATGCTTAAACATTAAGATTTGTACTCATGGAAATTACTAAATTAGGATGGATGTTCTGATTGTTTAGAGAACATTCAGAAATAAAGTTTTCATAACTTAAGAGAATGTTAGCAAAATGTTCTTAAACATACTTTTTTTAACCAGCGAAATGTCTTTGGTGAACCAGGTTAATAATCTTTTCCTGGAAATGGCATGACTGTCATAGTTTCACAAGTTAGCGCAGAACCAAACCAGCACTAATTAAAATAACCAAATGAGAATTCATACTAGTCTAAACTGGTCTTTAGATGAAGCATCTGGGTAACTGACCAAATCGTGACGCAAGTGCAAACCCTATATATGTGCCCTCATCTGTTTTCAGTGTAGGTAACCTCATGTCACTTTGTGTCATCTATCCACTCAGCAAAAATTATGGTCATTGTGACACTGTAATGTGATGAAACTATGGCACAATCTGCTTTTTAAAACCATTTTTGTAGGTTTAACGCTATATAAACGGCTCAGACAATATGTTAATTGGGTTAGAAACACCAGAGACCAGAGGAAATGCAAAGCCTCGTTCCAGTCAACTAAGACTTCAGAAAAAAATTAGGATAATGTTTGTAAAATGATAAAATGGAATGTTTAACCAAGAAAAAAAAAACTTTTAAAACATTTTAAAAATACTGGATGTTCTGAATGTTTGGAGAACATTCCGAAATAAAGTTTCCATAACTTAATAAGAATGTTAGCAAAATGTTCTTAAAACATACTTTTGTACTTTTTGTTTTGCAAAATGTCTTTGGTCAACCAGGTTAATAATATTTTCCTGGAAATGGCATGGCTGTCATAGTTCACAAGTTAAACCAGAACCAAACCAGCACTAATGAGAATAACCAAATGAGAATTTACACAAGTCTAAACTGGTCTTTAGATGAATGTTTGCTAAAAACACTTCATAAAAAAAGACAAATATAAAAAAAGTATTGGAGAAAAACCTAAAAGACTTCAGAAAAAGTCATGAGAGATGGGTTTCCCATGTGAAATGAGTTAAACAATGCATTACAATGCATAATCCATAAAGATGCATTTAGGCATTAAAGGAGCATCCAATGAGAAGATGGCCAGTCAGGATCATCAACTTTGTCTTTGCGACAAATACTAGTTATTAAAATATAATTCGAATATCTCCTTACTTTTCCACCCCGACACATTCATGGTTGTTTTTGCTGAGGCTTTGCGGCCAGCATTAGCCTATTTTTACAAGTCCCCAATTCCAAAAACTGTCCGGTACGAAATGTTCCTTACAGACAAATTTGCTGTGTGTTTTCGTAGGACTCTTTAAACCAGCAGCGTGCCGCCAAACTGTAGCTCTGGTCGCGTCACGGGGAAACGAAACAACTCTTTTGTTTTGTCACAGTGAAGAAAGGCACAAACATGAACCATGACTCTAAAACAGCAAGCCAGCTATAACGTAAACTAGTGACACAAGTGCTACTGTCCAATGCATAAATACTGCAAAAGCTTATGCAAAGCACGGTGCGGAGATTGGATTAGACGAGTCCTTTGTCATGTATAATGTTACACTGCTCATTAATAATGCTTAAAATGGGGCTTCAACCCGATGACGTAAATAGGTACTGTACAAGCCACACAGCCAATGAGCGCTAAAAAAAACTGCGCCTACGTCACGGCCTCAAATGTAACTTTTAGAACCGGATGCATGAAATGGTCACAAAAAGCATAAAAATGACCCGTTTTTTTACTTTGTAATATATTTTGTGACAGATATTACTGTTTTAAGCAGTGTGCAACATGTATACATCTGTTAACATCTCAAAAAATGTGTTTTTGGGTTTTGTGACCCTTTAAGCTCTAGCACATTATTATCATGTAAATAAAGACTGGATCAGGTTCAGTAGGAAATTGAATTAAACCTGTTCATTAGAAGGGGGTGTCCCAATACTTTTGGCAAAATACTGTATCTCCAGTATGGCACCCTATACTGTATATGTGCCCTCATCTGTTTCCAATGCAGGTAACCTCATGTCGCTTTGTGTCATCTATCCACTCTGCAAAAAGATAGTCATTGTGACACTGCAATATGATAAAACTATGGCACCATCTGCTTTTTAAAACCATTTTCATAGGTTTAACACTATATTATGGGCTCAGAAAATATGTTAATTGGACTAGAAGCACCAGAGACCAGTGGAAATGCAAAGCATTGTTCCAGTCAGCCAAGACTTAAGAAACAATTAGGATAATGTTTGCAAAATGATAATATGGAATGTACCTTTACTGTTTGTATAACTAAGAAAAAAGAAAAACTTTTAAAACATTTAAAAATTCTGGATGTTCTGAATGTTTGGAGAACATTCCGAAATAAAGTTTTCATAACTTAATGAGAATGTTAGCAAAATGTTCTTAAAACATACTTTTGTACTTTTTGTTTTGCAAATATCTTTGGTCAACCAGGTTTATAATCTTTTCCTGGAAATGGCATGGCTGTCATAGTTCACAAGTTAGACCAGAACCAAACCAGCACTAATGAAAATAACCAAATGAGAATTCACACTGGTCTTTAGATGAATGTTTGCTAAAAGTACTTAGAAAAGTACTAAGAAATAAAGTATTGGAGAAAAACCTGAAAGGCTTCAGAAAAAGTCATGAGAGATGGGTTTCCCATGTGAAATAAGTTAAACAATGCATTAGTTAAGCTCTAGCACATTATTATCATGGAAACAAAGACTGGATCAGGTTCAGTAGGGAATTGTACTCAATTAGTTTTATATCTCGCCAGTGTAAATCTGCCAACCCTTTTCAGTTTTTTCCATAAACTATTCAGGTTATGAATGTTCTCTTGGGCCAGAGGGAAATGTACCCCACCTTTAGAAGAGGCTCCTCTCTGTTGTGGTCGCTGGCTCATTTAACGTTTTAATTTCTTAATTTATCACCACAGTTTTGAACTTTGTCTGGAGTTTTGCTTCCTTCGAGTTGACGTGCCCGGCGCGTGTCCCCACCCCTGTGGAGCTCTGTCACAGTGCATGTGTGTGACTCCCGTCTGCTCCTTTAATCTCCCACTTTGTGGGCCTCTCAGTCATAACCACAAAAGAAAAATGGTATGCTCTCACTTTCTTTCTCTCCGTCCCCCCTCTGTGTTATTCTCATGATTTTTAATTCCCCATTCAGGCTCTCATGCACTGCAAAGGTTAAAGGTGCACTCAGTAATGTTTTCCTCATTAAAAATGGTTTTACACATAGAGATATGAATAGCACTTTTGACTAATGTAATTAGAATGATGTAGACGTCAGAGTAGGGCTGTTCCATTTTACATGGAGAGGGATCACATGACCAGACTTGTCAAGTCTGGACCATCCACTTTTTCAGTGACTTGGATTCCAGATGTGAGAGTAATTCTATGAAACTGGTGCTTTTTCTAATAAATATTTTTTGTTTATTATGGAAATAGTTTAAATATAGCAAAATGCATGTATTTATAAAATGTGAATTGAGATTTATATCATCATATTATTATCTAAAAAAATAAGTTTTCCATTGATGTATGGTTTGTTAGGATAGGTGTCACGTATCTGGTCTATCTCATCATGAACTCTTGCACACACATTCTGGACTGCAATCCCCATAAGCCACTGCACCAATCACTGCACACATCTGTTCCTCGTTTTCCACTGAACTGATTGCTGCACACACCTGTTTCAAATTTACCCACATGCATTTAAGCCACTCACACACACAGCCACCTTGCGAAGTCTTATTGTTCCTATGGTCGTAATTCTAAGCGTTTATCTCTGTGTTGGATTCTCTGTGTATGACTCTGGACTGTGTACCCCGTTATTGATTCCTGCTACCTGCCATTGCGACCATTGCCTGTGTATCGAACTGTTTCCTGGATTTCCTACGTTGTTCCTGTTTTCCTGGTGATTATTCCTGCCTGTTTACGATTCTCAATAAATGCTGCAAATGGATCCGCACGTCTCAGTCTGACTCCCTGTGACAATAGGACAGTATTTGGCCAAGACACAACTATTTGAAAATCTGGAATCTAAGGGTGCAATAAAATCAAAATATTGAGAAAATTGCCTTTAAAGTTGTCCAAATTAAGTCTAAAATCTAAAATTTTGACCCATACAGTGTATTTTTGGCTATTGCTACAAATATACCAGTGCTACTTCAGACTGGTTTTGTGGTCTAGGGTCATAAATATATATTAACAATGTCTTTAAAGACTAAAAAGTACAAAAAAGCATTTATTTATAATAAATTAAAATGAATTTATAATAGTTTCAAAATAACTAATTTTAAGATTGCACAGCTGTGTTAATGTTAAGTGCACTAATATTATACTAATCCAAGGCTGTTATTCTCCTGCTACTCGATTTTCAACACTCTACAACAGAGAAATCCCAACATCTTGCACCACTAGTGGCTGCATGCTGTAGATCTGCAGAAAGAAATGTTTACAAACCCTGGTTTCAAATGTACACCCATATATCTGTCTCAAATTACCATTGCTTGTCACCAGTAAACTAATGCGCTTGCACAGCTCCATATGATGAAGAGGGGATGGCAACTAAGGCCTGCGTGTTTCTGACAGGTCCCGTGTGAACAAATGTCAATGTGAAATTACATTAACTGTTTTATAACCAGACGCGATTTACTTTAAAGTTTAGAGCGTTGTAGAGCGTTGTAGAGAAATATCCGTTATTAAGCAGCTGCCATCTTTAAAGCCCTGAGGGATCTCTCAAATGTGTTGCACGGAGCAAGAAACTGTCTGATTGTGGGTCTCATTGTGGTTAACCCCAATGCTGTGTTGAACTTGACATTTTGTGACCTTGTTTATATTTGGAGTCTGTGTCACAAAGAATTATAGTACTTTCAGTAAACGGATATTTCTCTACAACGCTCTAAACTTTAAAGTAAATCGCGTCTGGTTATAAAACAGTTAATGCAATTTCACATTGACATTTGTTCAAATGTGCATTGTTGTGTCTTCATTACATTATATGACAGTTTTGAGAAAAATATTTAATCGTGCAGACTTGAAGCCTCCAGCGTGAAATTGACCCCAACTTTATGCATTTCAGCAGATGGTAAAAAAAAAAAAAAAAAGATGGCAGTCAGGCTGGCGGCCAATAGTTGTCAGAAACACACTGATGTCGTATTGAACGGCAATTCCTGTTCATTTCTTTGTCTAAGGCCGTATAAAGTCTTTTTGAACCAGCGAGATGTAAATGTGTTTGGAAAAGCCTCCAATTCCGAGAAGCAAGTGTGTGTAGTCAGCATTTATTTTCAAAGGCCTTTGGCTAATGGGATGGACGTACTCGAGAGCTCAAATCAATGTCACGGACAAGTCAGGACTTGTTGCCAGGTCTCTGTCTCATAATCAGCCTACAAAAACATGATAAACACACTGTAGGGAATACTCCCTTCATAAAAAGTCAAAAAATCTTCAAATAATCAAAGACTTTGGCTCGAGTTAATTAAGCTGACACCGAACCTGACAATGCTTTAATTCCTTGACCTCCTTTAAAGTAAAGCAGAGTGTGAACGACTGATCTCAGTTGTTTGTATAATCATTACCTCTTCTTGTAGTCGTTCTTTTTCTTTGATGTGTTCACAGTCCAGTGTTCCTTGGCTAGGATATGTTAGTTTAAGCCAGTCTTTCTTGTGGTTTTCCGGGCTGGCTATTAAACTATGCACTTTTTTTTTTCCTCCGTCAGTGTTTACGTTTGCTAAACTTGTGGGATATTAGCAATGTCTTTAATATTTTCAGTTGGCCATACAGTGGATTACTCATCTTCTCCTTGGCAATTCTAGCATTTTCTCTCTTTTTTTTCATTTTTGCCTTTTCTACTCTTAGTAATGGCTTTTCCAATCCTGTCATTAAATAGTTTTATATCTGTTTGTGCAATAATGTTTTGTTCTGCTTTAGTCAAAGAGCCAAATCATAAAGTTCTCTGCCAGTAGGGCAGGAAGTCTGTGGCACCATCACTGTCTTTCGCATCTAACGCCATTTCTCACTCTTGCCTGACGTATCTTGCCAAAGCCAACCGCTCAGCAGCTTGCGAATGTACGTGACGGCCGATTTTTTTAAAATGACAGTCCCTTTGAAGGCTGATGAATTGTCCACCTTTGATCTGATATTAGTTTAATACGGAGCACAGTGTGTGGCCTGGGAAAAACGAGCCCACCTTCTAAAGATTCATTGCATGACTTTAGAATGTCCTGCATTTATATATGCGTAGATATTAATCTTAAACACATTCTGCTTTCCAAACAATGAACATTAGAGACAGTTGAACTGTTATCCATTTTTCATTTGCATCTGGAGCCAGACTGGAATTTCTTCAGCCCACTTTAGGCCTCTTTTCTCAAGTACCTTTTGAGAGCTTATAAACCAAAGCAGCAGTAAAATACGAGATAAATATATGATCACGTGCCGGCTCCGTTCCAAAACCTAGCTGCCTTGCTGTCTACGGCTTAACTGTTTTCTAAGAGAAGCATTCTAACTGTATAAGAACCTTATAAGTGGCTGATTGGAAACAGACTGACCTAGCATTGAATGTGAATTTGGCCAAAAGCAGGCCTCAAAATCATGATGCCTACCTTTTGGAGACTGTGACACCCTGCCTAAATAGGCAGCTCATCAGGTTTTAGCAGAGCGATAATCGCAAGTCCAAGTCTTATATCTGTGGGCCGTCACTACAACACATTTGAAACTACAGACCAGTACAACATGTTTTACTTTTATCCAACTCTACAAAAGTTTAAATGTACCTTTAGGCTGGTGTAAAACAAATATACCACTCCTACTATGTGATGATGTGGCAGATTCCTAGTAAAGGATTTTCATGGTGCAGTGCAAAAGACCCGTCAACATACCGGCGTCTTGAATGACAGATAAAGATGTGTGACTAGAAGGTGAGTAAATGAGAAAAGGGATCCGATTACGCGGTCTACAACATTCAAGCTTCTAACCAAAGTACACTAAACTATTTCTAAGAACAGATTATGTGAAAACCATTTACTATTTTATTATTTTCCTGTATTCTATATGATGTTTAAAATTGTACGTTTCTTGACCATGTGGTAGTACAAAAAGACAAAGTTATACCAAAAATGATATTAAAACACCATAAAATAGTCACATTTATTCATCAGCAGATGTTTTTATCCAAAGCGACATGCATTGCATTCAAGGCACATGGTTTCAGTTTTCGCTTGGGAATCAAACCCATGACCTTGTAATGCTAGCGCCGTGTCCTGCTTTATCAGCTACAGGTAGGCTATAATGTATACATTTACATTACATTTATGCATCTGGTAAATACCTTTTTCCAAAATGACTTATCCAATAGGACGTGAATTCAGGGTACACATTTGATCAGTTTTTGCTTTTCCTGTAAACTAAACTAATGACCGTGGCATTTCCATCGCCATTCTGTACTGTTTGAGCTACAGAAAGGATACAATATATACATTTAGAGTACTTTTATGCATTTGGTAGATACTTTTATCTAAAATTACATGCTAGCGCTGTGTCCTATTATTTCAGTGACAGGAAGGATATAATATATACGTTTAAGTTACGTTTATGCATTTAGTAGATACTTTTTTCCAAAATGACTTTTATCCAGTGGGACTTAGATTGCATTCAAGGTACACATTTGTTCAGTTCTTGCTTTCCTTGGGAACTGAACCCATGACCTTGGCATTTCTATCACTGTGCTGTACTGTTGGGCTACAAGAAGCATAAAATATATACATTTACATCACATGTATGCATTTGACAAATGCTTTTATTCAAAGCGAATTGCATTACATGCAAAGGTACATTTTATCAGTTCATGCATTTACTAGGAATCAAACCCATGGCCTTGGCATTGCTAGCATTGTGTCCTACTGTTTCAGCTACAGGAAGGATATAATATATACATTTACTTCACATTTATGCATTTGTCAGATGCCAAAATGAGGTACATTGCATTCAAGGTACACATTTTATCAATTCTTGCTTTCTCTGGGAACCGAATTCATGACCTTGGCATTTCTATCTCTGTGCTGTACTGTTTGAGCTGCAGGAAGGATATAATGTGCATTTACATCACATTTATGCATTTGGCAGATGTTTTTTTTTTCTCTCAAAACGACTTGCATTACATGCAAAGGTACATTTTATCAGTTCATGCATTTCCTAGGAATCAAACCCATTACCTTGGCATTGCTAGTGTTGTATCCTACTATTTCAGCTTCAGGAAGGATATGACATATGTGACCCTGGACCACAAAACCAGTCATAAGGTTAAATTTTACAAAACTGAGATATATAGATCATATGAAAGCTCAATAAATAAGCTTTCTATTGATGTATGGTTTGTTAGGATAGGACAATATTTGGCCGAGATACATCTATTTGAAAATCTGGAATCTAAGGGTGCAAAAAAATCAAAATACAGAGAAAATTACCTTTAAAGTTGTCCAAATTAAGTTCTTAACAATGCATATTACTAATCAAAAATTACATTTTGATAGGTTTACAGTAGGAATTTTACAAAAAATCTTAATGTAACATGATCTTTACTTAATTTCCTAATGATTTTTGACATAAAAGAAAAATCTATAATTTTGACCCATACCATGCATTTTTGGCTATTGCTACAAATATACCCCAGCGACTTAAGACTGGTTTTGTGGTCCAGGGTCACATATACATTTACATCACATTTATCCGAAATGACTTACATTGCATTCAAGGTACACATTTGATCAGTTCTTGCTTTCCCTGGGAACTGAACCCATGACCCTGGCATTGCTATCTCCTTGCTGTACAGTTTGAGCTATAGGTAGGATATAACGTAAAAAAATGACATCACATTTATGCATTTGGCAGATGCTTTTATTCCAGAAAACTTACATTACATGCAAGGTACATTTAATGAGTTCATGCATTCCCTAGGAATCGAACTCATGACCTTGGCATTGCTAGTGCCATGCTTTTCTGTTAAATGCACTATAGAAATGCAAGGCACATAAAAGTAGTCCACAGAAGTTCTGTGTTATATTTCAAGTCTTCTGTAGCCATTTGATAGCTTTGTGTGAGGAACAGTCCAAAATTTTCCTCACACAAAGCTATCAGATGTCTTTGGAAGACATGAAATAGAACACAGAAGTCCCGCGGACTACTTTTATGGTGCCTTTTGTCATTTTTGGAGCTTAAAAGCCTCAATCTTCAATTCCCATTCACTTCCATTGTATGAAAAATAGCACCTCTAAGATTAAAAAAAAACTTTCTGTGTTTAACTGAAGAAAGAAAGTAATTTAGGACGAGTAAACGATAACAGCATGTTCATTTTTGAGTGAATTGTTTTACGACCCAAGAGACCACAGTTAGCACAGGTCAAGCGTGGTCCTACAAGCCCTGCTGCTGTCAAGTCCATTGGAAACTTTAGCCAGAACCCGATGCCAACAGCAGCGAGGTCTGGCAGCGGGCGCTGGCGTAGAGGCTGATTAGCTCTGCAGGCATTAGAGGATTATTACCTGATTGGTGGCTTTCAGAGAGGCAACCCGACGAGCTCCCATGTTTCGATGCGGCTGAATCCCACAAGGCCATCATTCTTGGAATTAAGGGTTCATGTGGCGCTTGATCTCCCAGTGCCAGGTGCAGGGGAACCCAGAGGTGCACTAGGATTTATGAAGAAATTTGAGTATCTGCAAGAGCGTCAAGTCAATCCCAGAACGAGGCATGCATACGCTGGCACGCTAACATGCGCGTACACAAACCCGCAGGTCAAGTGCACAAGGCCATTCTTGTCATCCAACCCTCTTGACTGGGACATTGAGACACGCATAAAAATATTTGATAATACCACTGCTGTTTTACAATCCTGCGGTTGCGTAAATTAAACTGGCCTGCGTAGAAGCCAAATAATAAAATTACAAGTCAAAGGTATAAGCCTCAAGCCACGTTTACTAATCATCTTATCATAATCCTGTGAAAAATGTTGTATCGGATCCAAAAATCAGATTGAGGCAATAATAAGAAATCTGATCTGAATCTGAAATATAATACATACCATAAAAGTGAAAAAAAAAAAATCACCTCATGTAATTCTGCTGCAAAGATTCCAATATTTTGGTTAAATATTTCATGATGTTGACCTAAAATTGCTCGAACAAATTTAATTTGCAACATTGTGGACAAAGAAATCTCACGAAGTGTTGTATTTCCGTAGGGTTTGGAGCTTGTCTCGAGTCTAAACATCTTTCCTGGCTGCCGTGTTCAACCTTCCTGAATGAGTCGGAGCAAACCACAGAGGCGCAAAGACTACGAAACCGACTAATTGTCTGCTGTGTTTTGGAAATATGTCTGGCCGTTGATGTTTCAGTCTCAGTGTCATCTTGAAAACGCAACATCCCCCTTCGTGTCCACCCATGTGATAATCATTTAGCTCTGTTGCGGAATATCTGACTGTAAACGGTCGTACATGTCAAGGTCTCGTAAAAGCCGGCGTGGAAGCTTTTAAAAGCAGCTTGTTTCACCAACCAGCTTTACCTGGATTTGTGAGGGCTCCGTTTTTCCATCTGCTCCCACACTAATTTAGGTCGTTCTTTCTTTACTTCCTCCCCCCCTCCCCAACTTCCCATGACTTTTCCCAAAAACCTGATCTCAGCACCAGCCCAACCTCCATCCCTTCCCGTTACCCAGCCCATCCCAGCGTGTCTTTGTTCCAGCGCATGATGTAATGCTCGAACAAGCTCTCGGGGACCTGGGAGATACAAGCCTCGACAAAGGGAACTAGATCTCTTTTCATGCATGAGATCTAGATAGAGCTGCATGTTTCGACAAAGTGCAGGGAGAAGGAGAGGGCGAGAGCGAGCGCGTTAGAGCGAGCGAGAAAGCCACTTGTGTATAAATACTGATTACAGCGATAATGACTCAGATGAGTGTAGCATAATAAGGTCTTGATTGGTCCCCCTGCATTACATTACAGTGTCACGGGAAAAGAATTTTAAACACTGGTCAGGTTCGAACATTAAGGTGTAGTTTGTCTCTCATCTCATCATTTGATCCACACATGCAGCCACCAATTGCCCCCGCTAGATCATGGTTTATTTTTACCCCGAGCTCTGAGGGAGCGGGCGAGGAGCGATCTAACCGCTGTTTTGACGTTTCAGACCAAAACAAAGCCATTTCTCACAAATAAATCGACATCACGTAAACTCTGTTGTCTGCTGGATTCGCATGGATTTGAGAGATCACAGAGGCCTTATTTTCTGCCGGAACAAATTGATTGGGTCTCCGGAACTGGATACGGCACATATTTTAAAGGATCCTCAAACGCCTCCGGTGCGTGTGTTTAATGGAAAATCGAGTATAACTACATGTTTACATTTTCAGAAGAAATGTGAGTAGTGCTTTTCTCCACCGAAACACGCCACAGCCGTGCCAGGGTATTGTTAAGTTGCCCGTCAAGTAGTTGCTATTATGTTGCATTGTATAGGTGGGTATAGCTAGTATAGGTCAAAAGAGTACACCCCAAAGTCTTTATGACTTTGTTGAGACAGGCAGAGATTTTTCTGGCTGCCTGACTCCCTTTAGTTTTCTGAAGTCTGAAAAGGAAAAAGAAAAACACATGAAATGCAGTTTTCATAAGATTATGGTTTGTTAATTATTTGGATACTCCTATCCTATAATCAACACTGAACTGACATCGTCTGAATCGTCAGTAGAGCTGTTTTATAGCTGAATTAAGTTTGCTTAATAGCTAATGAACTTTGCAACACTGACAGTGTCATTGAACTAAATTGAGCTGTATAATGTCACTATTGTCTTTTGAGAGCTGCTTTGCAGCTTAAATTGCATTCTTTTCACTTTGCAACAATGCTGTTATTTTCCTGTTTATCACTGTAAAGTTGCTTGTATAAAAGCTTGTATAAAAGTGCAATATAAATGAATGCTACTTAACTTGGTAAAATCTATTGTTAAAGTCAAACTTCTGTAAGTTTGCATTGTTAATATGACAATCTATGTGGATGTGCTAGCAAAAAAGACTGCAAAATACTATTTTACCCTGAGGTATTGTTTAAGATCGTTGAAACGAAACAGATTCAGTTTAAAAGCAAGAATAAGATGTATTTTCATACTTTTCATACAACACTCAGAGAGTTTTTCACTTGTTTTAAATATAAACAAGATAAAACAATATGAGTAAAAGAAGCTACTAGTGCAGTACAACAAAAACACTTATATTCAAGATACACTCTCATAAGTTATTAGAAAACTAACGCCACGTCAACACGCCGGTTGAGCAACTCGGGCTCACAATGGAATCTGGAAACTCTAGAAAGTGTGAACGAATATAGAGTTCTTCCTATTGACAAGTGCAAAAATAGGGAGCGTGGAGGATGGAATAACAGAGCACCCCTGGAAGCCATCTGCAAACTAGTTTGGAGGTCACTGGCTCAGGAGACGGCATGCTCTGTGCATAATGCCTTTTGGATATAGTAGTTACTGGCACATGTTTTAATGCATTGCAAGTCTTGTACAGCTGTTGCTCCCAGACTTGTAAAATAACTTTCTTACTACTTAAAAAAAAAAACAGTCCTACCTAAAACACGCTGCCACTCAGTGGCTCAGCAGGTCCACCCCCGTGGCCCGTTAGACCACTTGCTGGGACCCATAAATCCATAGACACGCTGAATTCTGTTTGAAGGCAGCGTACAGTTGCAGCCTTCGAGAAATAGGTGTTTTTTCTGTGGCTTTATATAACATTTCGTCAAGTCTTTGCTGTGGTCTATTTGCTGTGGTTTATCTGGAGTGCATTAATGTTCTGCGCAGAGACTGGCTGACTGCTATGACACAAGGCGGACGGGGAGGGGTGTTTGTGCGTGCCATCCGACATTTCACCACGTGGACAATGCAGATTAATGTTTTCATTCTTTCCCTTATTGTTTCTGTTTTGCTCTGTGTATACTGAACGACATCACGTTATTACCTCATGGAATGCCTGCAGGTCATGGTTAGAAATAATATATTCCAGAGTGCACAAGGCTGAGAAAAAAAAAAAAAAAATCCCAAACTAGAGGCAGCACCTTACAAGGCAAATAACTGACAGTGTTTAAAGGTGACATATCATGAAAATCTTAAGTGCTATAATTGGGTCCCCAGTGCATCCACCAACTTAGCAACTTTGTTTTGGTAAGCCTTTTTCTGCAAGCATGTGAAAAACCGAGTGCGTCAGATTTTGCTTCCCCCCGACGCACTAAGGGAATCTTATTATAATATTACCGCCTCTTAATGTGCACGTTTTCACCCACAGCACCGTCACTTTGTTTTTTGCAAGCAACAATGGTGTAACAGTTCGCCATGGCAAAAGTTCATGCAAAAAGCATGCTAACTGTTCTGTCCTTGGCTGCACAGACGAACACAGAACACTATTTAGAGTCCCAGCCTCAGAGCAGACAAGAGAGCAGTGGATTTGGTTTATTTACTGTATGTTATGCTGCTGCCACACAAATCTAATATAAACATGCAATTTGTTTCCCAGCTGTTTACCTTCACAGACATAACCAACTGTTTTTGTAACTCCTGTGTGCATTTGAGAGTTTAAGCGCAATAAGACATGAAAGCGAACTTAGTTTAGTACTCACATGCCGTGTGACATGCGCTTTCTGTTGCTTGTGCTTTGGATGTGTGCTCTCAGAAAACCCTATATCAGAAGTTGAACTAATATGGTTTAAAACGCATGATTTCAGTTCAAATAGACATGCTAATCAAAACCAAACAGATGTTTTTAGCAGAGTATCCGAGATACGAGCTGTAAAGGCACAGTCCTATTCTGGAAAAGAATATGTCTTTTTACATTTAAAGAGATACACAAAAACTGCTTGTTTCTGCTTCCACTTAAAATAGGCATTTTCAAAATGATATAATAAAAATGATGTGGGATATTTTGAGCTGAAACTTCACAGACACAATGTGCAGCTTCCTGATGTCCTCTTTTAATACTGTAAGGTTGCTTTGACACAACTTGTATTGTAAAAAGCATCATGTTCTGCTTCAAAATGTACAGTACATGTTGGAATCCATGTTTTTTCTGCAGCTTCCCAGTACCAGCAACACTCAAGCAGTCCCAGACCATTATACCACCACCACCATGCTTGACTGTAGGCAAGACACAATTTTCTTGGTACTCCTCACCAGGGCATCACCACACATGCTGGACACCATCTCAGCCAAACATGTTTATCTTTATTCCAGTAATTCATGCTCTTGAACAGGTTTTCTTCAGAAAACTATTTGTGGGCTGTCTTGTGGGCCAGCTTCAGAAGAGGCTTCCTGTGAAAATCGACTTGTTGCAGTGTGTGGCGTATTGTCTGAGCACTGACAAGCTGACCTTCTACTTCTGCAACCTCTAAAGCAATGCATCTGCACTCATGCATATGTTTTTGGATCTGCACCTGATGCACAGAACGAGTGCTCAACTTCGTTGATTGACCCTTGTGAGGCCTATTCTGAATGAAACCCATCTTGGAAAACCTCTGTATGACCCTGGCCACTGTACTGTAACTCAGTTTCAGGGTGTTACTGAACCTCTAATAGCCTTGGCCATCTTTGTGGAGAGCAACAATTAACATTTACAAATCCTCGGAGAGTTCTTTGCCATGAGATGCCATTTTGAACATCCAGTGGTCAGTATGAGAGAATTGTACTTAAAGCATCTAATTTTAACTGCTCTAATACAAGATACACAACTTTTTATGGTCCTGTCAAGCAGACAAAAACATTAACATGATGAATAGGACATGTGGCTTTGCATAATTAAAGGACATATTACTGTTAACACTTAGGATGTACCCACCTTTTTTGCCAGCTATTTTGACAATAATGGCTGTATGTTGAGTCATTTTCAGAGGACAGTAAATCTATACTGCTGTACAAGCTGCACATTGACTACTCTAAAATATATTCAAGTTCCATTTCTATAGTATTGTCCCTTGAGAAGTTATACTAAAATTGTTGCAAAAATGTGAGGGATGTACTAATTTTTGTGAGATACTGTCATAAGTAAGTCATAAGGGTAAATTATTTGAAATTGAGATTAAGATTTATACATCATCTAAAAAAAAGCTTTTCATTGATGTATGATTTGTTAGGGTAGGACTTTATTTGACCGAGATACATCTATTTGAAAAATCTAAGTGTGCAAAAAAATGTGAATATTGAGAACATCACCTTTAAAGTTATCTAAATGAAGTTCTATGCATATCACTAATCAAAAATTAAGTTGATGGTAGAAAGTTTACAAAATATATTCATGGAACATGATCTTTATTTAATATCCTAATGATTTTTGGCATAAAAGAAAAATTGATTTTGACCCATACAATGTATTTTTGGCTATTGCTACAATAAAACATATAGTACAAAATAAACGTGTAGTGCTACTTAAGACTTTGAGAATAATTTGAATTATGCCATTATTCATTTTTTATTTTTTCAAAATTACTATAGAACTAATATATCGTTATTATGAATTCTTTTGGCCACGATAATCGTATACTGAAAATTTTGATATCGTGACAGCCCTAGCTCAATTCCATTTTTAGGTTAAAGAGTAAAAGGGGCTTGTCTGGCAGGCAGGTATCCTCCTGCATACTGGCAGCGCTGACTGTAGCCAGAGGCTTATTTACAACTGGGCCTGCACTCGCTCTGAATCACTTCAGCCTGACAAGAGGCAAACACACAAGCTCAAGTTCATGCCTGCCTTAAAGAGAAATAGATGCATATACAGCATGTGCTTGCAGCGAAGCTACTTCTAGATTTCTATTTGAGCTACATATATCACTTACACAAGTTTATTAATTAAATGTCTCGATCAGGTTGCATGTGGCGCATTAAGCGTGGGTTTACATTTCCAGAAAAACTGTAAAAAGAAATAATATGCTGGCTGGCTGCTGTTGTCCTGTCATCTTAATACCTGTGTTTGCGTGTGGTCGAACACAACAGGCATCAAAATTGTTCAGTGCTCCTACCTCTGACGTCGATTACCCAGACCTGCCAGCCAGCTGTATTCTCAAAATATACTGTAATGTATGGTCACACATTGGAACCATGAATTAAGTGGGCAGTGGAAACAAAACAAGTTGTCCTTGTTACAGTGCTAAGCTCTGAGTCAGCCACATGGTTATGGAGCTACTTGATAAATGTGCTTTAGTCAAGCTCTCCTTTTGCCACTTTCCTACTGTTAATTAAATTGCTATAAAAATAATGATTAAATAAAATGTTTTAATGTTGTTTATGCAGAAAAATAAGTTCATTGATAACTTCAAACCAGCATTTGACCACAAACTAGCTTGCTTTGTTTGAGTAACTTAATTTAGGTAAAATCTGCAACCATCCCATATGGCAAAAACATACATTTTCAAATACATTACATTTCAAAATGCCACATTTGTGGTGGGGAAATAAATAAAATAAAATAAAATAAAATAAAATAAAATAAAATAAAATAAAATAAAATAAAATAAAATAATAAATATTTCAATCCAAGAAAATAAATTCACTTATGCCACATTTGTGGTGAGATAAAATAAAATAAAATAAAATAAAATAAAATAATAAAATAAAATAAAATAAAATAAATATTTCAATCCAAGAAAATAAATTCACATATGCCACATTTGTGGTGAGATAAAATAAAATAAAATAAAATAAAATAATAAAATAAAATAAAATAAAATAAAATAAAATAAAATAAAATAAAATAAAATAAAATAAAATAAAATAAAATAAAATAAAATAAAATAAAATAAAATAAAATAAAATAAAATAAAATCAATTCAATTCAATTCAATTCAATTCCATTTCAATCCAAGAAAATAAATTCACATATGCCACATTTGTGGTGAGGGAAAATAAAATAAATAAATAAAATAAAATAAAATAAAATAAAATAAAATAAAATAAAATAAAATAAAATAAAATAAAATAAAATAAAATAAAATAAAATAAAATAAAATAAAATAAAATAAAATAAAATAAAATAATCTGTTGTCTATGGCACATGTGAACATATAACACATCAAGCAAGCTATTCCATCTACATTTGTATTCAGCCTAAACGTAGGCTACACTCTTAAAAATAAAGATGCTTAAAAAGGTTGATCACAGCGATGCCATAGTGGAACCATTTTTGGTTCCACAAAGAACCATTCAGTCAAAGGTTCTTTAAAGAACCATCTCTTTATTACTTTTTTATAATCTGAAGAACCCTCTTTTGCCACAAAGAACCTATTGAAACATAAAGGTTCTTCAGATGTTAAAGGTTCTTTATGAAACCATTTAGACAAAAAACGTTCTTCTATGGCATCTTGAAGCACCTTTATTTTTAAGAGTGTACTGTACGATTTTCTTGCCCCTGAACTATATTTTTGTAATATATCTTGGTATATGATAATTATAAATAAATATATTTTCAGTTAAAAAAAAAAAATATATATATATATATATTTCACTTAGATTCAGAAGGTTAAGCACACAAGTGACCATTTGAAAAGGAAAAAAGACTTTATTTTCTAAGAGGTTTTCAGGCCCCATTTTGTCCCCTATTCCTGGAAAGTGGCTTTTGTTTTTCATTTCCATTCCTGTGGATGGTTGACACTTCAATAAACATCATCCTCAAACCGAAAATTGAACTCAGTGAACTGTGTCGCATACTGAATTTGCCGAGTTGACAGGATTCTGAGCCAACTTTCAGTTCTCATATAAAGAACTCTTCACCTTTCAGACAACAGTCTCGAGCTTCTCGAGGGTAATTTTCAGAACAGCACACTGCTTCTCTTTCATTTGGAAATGACAGGTCGAGCATTGTTCTTTAGAGACTATTACTCACTGTTTTACCCAATAAACTCAGACAGTTGTATTTTCTGCATCTATCATCTAGGCTTCCAGCTCCATTTACAATAAAACCAACAACTAAAACTAGGTAAGGAAAGATTAAGGCTCCAGGCATATCAGAAAAAAATGTTGGTTGCACATGACCGGAATGTACACAATTGTGTACACTGTATGTTACGGCATTATTACATACACAAACTAGTGTACTTAACTAGTTTACTAAAATGAACTGTCCAAAATAATATTCAGTTCTTTGCACAGACCAATCGTTTTGCTTTATAACTCCTCAATATATTGCCCGGAGCCACAGGTATTAGATGGGCAGCTATATGCATCACCAATGACTAGTTTCACATCTACATCAGTAAATTAACAGCAAATTTGAATTTGTACTTGTTGTACTGTCCTTCTAAAACTGTTCACTTCAAAGAGACCTTTTAAATTAAAGATTTTGAAGAGTACACCTGATGAATACATTGCATCTATTATTCTTTGATTCTTTGTGCAGGTTTAATTGAACCTCAGAAGAGTTTTTTTTTTTTTTTTTTGGTCCCCTTTGTCCCTTCAAAGGCATTGGGGCACAGGGATGAGCTATTTGGAATGTAACGCTACATTAACTGAACCTAATTTTTGTGGGCAAATGTGCAGAATTATGTGCAAAAACTTACTTGGTGCACTTTGAAGTCCTGATTGAACTTGATTCTTGGAGAGGCATCTGCAGAACAACATGGTAAAGTGTGTTAAACAGAGCTGACAATAAATCACTTTCAAGCTTAAAGCTTAATCATAATAGACAAAATATTTATTCTGTGAAGTTTTTGGTCTTGATTTTCCTGACTGTATGCAGATGAAGGTTGGCACAGCAGGCTCTTAGCAGCACATTTCAGTGCCAAACAGTGGCTCTGTTTGCTTTGGATACTGTCAGAATTAAATATCTCCCACCATAGACCTTTTTTTTTTTAATATAATTAGTGACATGACAGATTTTTGGAGCTGACAAAGATTTTTCTTTTTTTCACAAAATTTACATCCAACACCACACAAGTTTACACTGTAAAACAACAACAAATAAATAAATAAATAAGTTAAGAAAAGAACAATAATAAAGAAAGAAGATGCATAAAGATTAAATTAAAGATAAAAGATAAAATAAAATAAAACAACCTAATTGATGACCTGTTTATATAAATATATAAATTCCTTCATGTCACTGATTTTATATATTTTTTATTCACTGATTTTTTTACTGATATATATATATATATATATATATATATATATACAAAGCTGACAAAGACTTTTCTCTTTTTGTCCCGCCAAATTTTATCCAAATGCACACAAGTTTACATTGTAAAACAAAAAGAAAGAAAGAAA
The DNA here is from genome assembly GCF_049309525.1 of Garra rufa. Classification (NCBI taxonomy): domain Eukaryota; kingdom Metazoa; phylum Chordata; class Actinopteri; order Cypriniformes; family Cyprinidae; genus Garra; species Garra rufa. The sequence goes on along the minus strand of NC_133368.1, from coordinate 42,312,057 downwards.
GAAAGAAAGAAAGAAAGAAATACATTCATACATATATACATACATAATGCATAAAGATTCTCAAAAAATCTATTTTATTACTGTTTTCTCAAAAACAGTAATAATGATCGAGATGAACAGTAGTTATATTATGATATAAAATATGAAATTAAAGAAAAAAGAAAGAAAGAAAGAAAGAAAGAAAGAAAGAAAGAAAGAAAGAAAGAAAGAAAGAAAGAAAGAAAGAAAGAAAGAAAGAAAGAAAGAAAGAAAGAAAGAAAGAAAAAGTTGCATAAAGATTTTCAAAATGATAAAGTAAAATAATATAACATTTAATAACATAACATTAAAAAAGCTTTTAATATAGCTCATGCAGAAAATAAGTTCATCAATAACCTCAAACCAGCATTTGGTCACAAACTATCTTCTTGTTGTTGTTGTTTTGAGTAATAACTAAAATCATCCCATATAGCAAAAACACACAATTTAAAATACAAAAAAATGTATATTTACATTTATATATTTAGACTATATATATAGTCGATATATTTTTTTTCTGTTATAATTAGATTTGTATAGATTTTTTTGTTTGTTTACAAAATGAAATGAAATAAAATCAAGCCTGATTGATGATTAGGATTTATGAAAATCAATAAATATCTCAATATGGAAATATTTAAGAATATAACATTTAATACCATAACATAAAAAAAAAACTTTTTTTTACTCAAAAACAGCAATAGCGGTTGTGATAAGAACAGTAGTAATGTTAATAAAATAAGAAAGAAAAGAAGAAAGAAAGAAAGAAAGAAAGAAAGAAAGAAAGAAAGAAAGAAAGAAAGAAAGAAAGAAAGAAAGAAAAAAAAAGATTTAGATTTTTTAATTAATAAAAGATTTCTTAAAACATTTTGTTTTTCAAAAAATAAAGAAAAGAAAAGAAAAAATAATTCATATTGTTGTTTTTTTTGGTTTATAAAAAATACAATAAAAAATTGATTGATGATTAGGATTCATGAAAATTAATAAAGATCTCAATATGGAAATAGTTAGGAATATAACATTTAATAACAACATTAAAGAAACGTTTTTAACTCAAAAACAGCAATAGTGGCTGTGATAAGAACAGTAGTAATGTATGAAAGATACATTTAAAATATGAAAGAAAGAAAGAAAGAAAGAAAGAAAGAAAGAAAGAAAGAAAGAAAGAAAGAAAGAAAGAAAGAAAGAAAGAAAGAAAGAAAGAAAGAAGGATTTAGATTTTTTAACTAACAAAAGATGACTTAAATAAAATTAAAACATTTTGTTTTTCAAAAAAAGAAAGAAAAGAAAAGAACATTTTTTTTGTTTATAAAAATACAATAAATAAAATTTTGATTGATGATTAGGATTTATGATAATTATATAACATTTAATATAACATTTAATAACATTAAAAAAAACTTTTTTAAACTCAAAAACAGTAATAGTGGTTGTGATAAGAACAGTAGTAATGTTATAAAATATAAAAAATGTAAAAAATATAAAAAAGAAAGAAAGAAAAGAAAGAAAGAAAGAAAGAAAGAAAGAAAGAAAGAAAGAAAGAAAGAAAGAAAGAAAGAAAAAAAGAAAGAAAAAAATAAAGAAAGAAAGAAAATAAAAAGAAAGAAAGAAAGAAAAAAAGAAAGAAAGAAAGAAAGAAAGAAAGAAAGAAAGAAAGTTATGTAGCTCGTACAAAAAAGGGTATAAGGGTTTTCAAAGTGAAATAAAAATAAAATAATTAAAATAAATTAAATTAACAGGAAAGTAAGTAGGAAAGAAAGAAAGAAAGAAAGAAAGAAAGAAAGAAAGAAAGAAAGAAAGAAAGAAAGAAAGAAAGAAAATCTAATTGTGTGTCTGTTATGGAGCTTGTACAAAAAAAGATGCATAAGGGTTTTCAAAGTAAAATAAAAAAAAAATATTAAACTTAACAGGAAAGAAAGAACGAAAGAAATAATGAAAGAAAGAAAGAAAGAAAGAAAGAAAGAAAGAAAGAAAGAAAGAAAGAAAGGAAGAAAGAAAGAAAGAAAGAAAGAAAGAAAGAAAGAAAGGAAGAAAGAAAGGAAGAAAGAAAAAAGAAAGAAAGAAAGAAAGAAAGATTTAGATTTTTTTAAAGTCTTTGCAATAATTAACAAAAGACTACTTACATTAAAAAAAGAAAAAAAGAAAGAAAGAAAAGAAAAGACCTGAGGGTAAATAAATGATGACAGAATTTAGATTTTTTTTGGGTTGAACTGTCTCTTTAAGATGAGCCAGTTAAGCGGAGTACTTTATATGCGGGTCATTCCTGTTTAATCCAGGGTTAGCGGTTGTGTAAATATGAGGGGGTGAGTGTGGGAGCCTGTGTAGTGGGTGTGGCAGTGGCTTTGGGCTAAGGAAGGTTGAGCCCTGCAGTCTGGACGTAATCATTGTGGATCAGGACAGGGTCACTGGCACACAGCAGAGAGCAGGGCGAGTGCCCAGTACTTCCGTCGGACAGAGGGTTTAGGCCAGCCAGAGGAATGCATTAAAAAAAAAATAATAATAATAATAATAATAAAACTCTCTCTCTCTCTCTCTGCTCTTTGATTGCAATCCTTCAACCCAAGCTGCAGCACTTTATTTAGTACATATTTACAGTGGCTCAATCCGCTGAGATCCGCACTGGTATTCTGACCGTGGCAAAAGCACTGAAGCACTCTGCCAAAGGGAAACATATTTGCCGAGGCTTTGTACACTCAGATAGTGATTTGTTTAGAGAACCGCTGTGAAAGTTCACCTGGAAAGTAATAATAATAATAATAAAAATCTTTGAAGTGATTAATGACATCCTGATGTGGTTAAAATACTGTCTGAAATATATTTTCCAGTAAGGAACGTTTGTCTTTGTTGCTTAACACAAATTTATGCTGCGCAATTCTCCACTGAGATGAAAACTAAGTTCAAATGTAGAACCTGTCTGTGTGCCTGCCTCCCTTTCCCAGGCTTTATCTCAACTGGTTTCAACATGAACATTTAGGTGTAAATCCTACCAAACTGCACTCAGAAGTAATGAAATAGGTTTTATTGAATCCCATTTCCTTGAAATTACTCAAATAAACATCATGAGAAATCAAACTGTCCTTGTTTCGTTTGAGATAAGAGCTCATTGTGCTGTGAAAACAACTCCTTCCCAGTCCAAAAAGACCTATTGAAAATCTGGAAACAGATTTGGAGAAATTTTGCATTACATCGCTTGCTCACCAATAGATCCTCTGCAGTGAATGGGTGCCGTCAGAATGAGAGCTGATAAAAACATTGCAATAATCCACAAGTAAAACAAAGACTTTTTCAGTGCAATATTATAGATGAATTATAATAAATGATGTTACAGATAAAAAATGTATCAATGCAATGCAAATATATTGCAAATATGTAGATTTTTTAATTACAATACGTTAATTGATGGACTGAATGCACATTTATACATTATTTAGCTGTTTGCACTCTCATTCTGACGGCACCCATTCACCATAAAGCTAAATTTCTCCAAATCTGTTTTGATGAAGAAACAATCTAAAGCTTAATGTGTAAAAAATAGGGAGAGTACATTTTTAGCAAATGTTAATTTTTTGGTGAACTATTCCTTTAACACAACAATAAGTTGGTTGACTTTTTTTTTTACACATTATGCGGCCAATTCACCAAACAAGACTAAAAAGGTAAGACTGTTAGTCTAGAAGATGTAAATGCACCCACTGTTGTTTTATATAAAAATGTTGCATTACATCAATTGCTCACCAACGGATCATTTGCAGTGATTGGTTGCCGTCACAATGAGAGTACAAACAGCTGATAAAAACATCACAATAATCCACAAGTAATCCACACAACTCCAGTCTACCAGTTAACATCTTGTGAAGTGAAAAGCTGAGTGTTTTTAAGAAACAAATCCATAATTAAGGTGAAACTTTTCAAATGTTGCTCCTGGATAAAATACAAGTCCATAATCCATAATACCACTTCCTGCAGTGAAAAAGTCCATCGCCTGTTGATCTCTCACATCAAAATCAAACATACTTTTTTTTTTTTTTTAAGAACCGTTTTGGACAGTTTTCACTTGTAAACAGTACTTGATCTGCGCATATTTCTCTCCTGATTCAGATTAGACTTTTTCAATGCAACATTATATATAGAGGAATCATTTGAAGGCAAAAAAATTCTAAATGATAGATTTTTGCAAATATATTGCAAACATGTAGCTTTTCAATTTACAAAATGTTAATTGATGGACTGAATGCACATTCATACATTGAAATTTTTTATTAGCCGTTTTTAAGAAACAAACTAAAGCAAACAAAATCTAAAGCTTGGATGACCTGAGAGAGTACATTTTTAGCAAACTTTCATTTTTTGGTGAAGATGTAAATACACCCACTGCTGTTTTATATAATAATGCTGCATTACATCACTTGCTCACCAACGGATCATTTGCAGTGAATGGGTGCCGTCAGAATGAGAGTCCAAACAGCTGATAATAACATCACAATAATCCACAAGTAATCCAACCAACTCCAGTCCATCAGTTAACATCTTGTGAAGTGAAAAGAGTATTTGTAAGAAATAAATCCATAATTAAGGTGTTTAAAACATTAAACCACTTTAAAATACAAGTCCTCCTGTGAAAAAGTCCATTGCATGTGGTCCTCTCACATCAAAATCCAACAACATACTTTATTTGTTTAGAACCATTTTGGACTGTTTTCACTTGTAAACAGTGCTTGATCTGTGCATATTTCACTCCTGATTCAGATGAGACTTTTTCAACGCAATATTATAGATAGAGGAATCGTTTGGGGAAAAAAATCTCTAATGATAGATTTTTGCAAATATGTAGCTTTTCAATTTACAATATGTTAATTGATGGGCTGAATGAACATTCATACATTGAGATTTGACAAAATCTAAAACTTGGATGGCCTGTTGTTTTATATAATAATGTTGCATTACATCACTTGCTCACCAACGCATCGTTTGCAGTGAATGGGTGCCGCCAAAATGCGAGTCCAAACAGCTTTTACGCTTTTTTTTTAAACAGTGCTTGACCTGTGCATATATCTCTCCTGATTCAGATGAGACATTTTCAATACAATAATAAAAAATAAAATAAAAAATAAAAATAATAATGATGATAGACTGAATGCACATTGCAGATTATTGAGATTTTTAATCAGCTTTTTGGACTCTCATTTTGATGGCACCCATTTACTGCAGAGCTAAATTTCTCCAAATTGTTGTTTTTTTTTTTTTTTTTAGAAAACAGACTCATCTTAAGCTTGGATGGTCTAAAATAGTTCCTTTTTTTTTAGCATTTTTTTTATTTTTATTTTTAGGTGAACTATTCCTTTAACAAAACATTAGGCTGCTTGACATCTTTTTGACTCATTACGTGGCCAATTCACAAAAACAAGACTAAAAAGGTGAGGCTATTAGTGTATAAGATGTAAATGCACTGTTGTTTTATATAATAATATAGCATTACATCACTTGCTCACCAATGGATCATCTGCAGTGAATGGGTGCCGTCAGAATAAGAGTCCAAACAGCTGATAAAAACACACAATAATCCACAAGTAATCCACACGACTCCAGTCTGTCAGATAACATATTTTAAAATAAAAAGCTGAGTGCAGAGCTAAATTTCTCCAAATCATTGTGCAATAACTTGGCACACAATAATAATGCATTTTGCAGCATGTATTTTCATGAGATCTCCTCACTTAACTAATTAAAAATCTAAATAAATAAATAACCTTCCCTCACAGCACCAGTATCAACAAGTAAAAAGGGCTCACTCTATCTACTGCAACAGTCTTCTCTTTGTAGCAGTACTTGAGAACAGACAAACTGAATAATGTTGCCATCACTGGACTGCATGAGTGCCAAGCGTTAGGATGTCTGCTTTTGAAAGGCCTGTGTCAGTGCCTGGCATTTGTACACTCTCTGCATGAGACTGGCACAGTTGCGGTGTTTGGGAAGCTACTTTCAAACTGTAGTTTGCCAAGTACTCATCATTTTAGGTAGCTTAAATACAGTCAAGTTAACATTTTAAAAAGTAATTTGATACAAGTAACTAACAAAAAGAAGATTATTTATTTATTTATATTTATATTCATTCATTTATTCATTCATTCCAATTCTGATTGGTCATTTGTCACAAATACAAATGATTTTGCTATGTCGCAGTTAAATATTTTTGTGTAGCGACCGCTAAACAGCTAAACAGTATAAACCATTCTCCCATGCAATCAGTAAAAATAAGGTAATATTAGGTGATATTTAAGAATGTTACATATAAAACAGTAAAAACAGTCAAATTTAGAAATATGTTTAACTATTCAAAATAATGGTTTTCTATTTGAATATATTTCAAAATGTAATTTATTCTTGTGATCAGAGCTAAATTTTCAGCATCATTACTCCAGTCTTCAGTGTCACATGACCCTTCAGAAATCATGCTGATTTGCGGTTCAAGAAACGTTTTTTTTATTATTAGTAGTAGTATTTAAAACAGTTGACTACTTTTTTTTTTCAGGATTAGTTGATGAATGGAAAGATCCAAAGATCAGCATTTATCTGAAATAAAAAGACTTTGTAACATATACACTATACCATTCAAAAGTTTGGAGTCAGTATATATATATATATATATATATATATATATATATATAATACATTAATACCTATATTTTGCAAGGATGCTTTAAATTGACAAACACATTTATGATGTTACAAATAATTTCTATTTCAGATAAATGCTGTTCTTCTGAACTTTCTATTCATCAAAGAAACCTGAAAAAAAATTCTACTCAGCTGTTTTCAACATAATAATAATAATAAATGTTTATGGAGCAGCAAATCAGAATATTAGAATATATACTTTTATTTTATTTGATTTGATTTCTTGAAGATATGTTATTTCTTTTTCTTTCTGGAAAAAAGGTAGTATGTCAAATTTTGCCCAAAGTATATTCTTTTTGTGGTGTTTTCAACACTAAGTGTTTACATATTTCTTTGGCAGTAAAAGAACATCACTTTTTAGTCAGTTACTCAACACCGAACAGTTGGCATAGTGAGCCAAACCCCAGGTTCTTGGGCACTTTTGCTTTGTTCCACGCTGCCAGCGACTGCAAACGGACCGCCTAGATACAAGAAATGGCTCTCTCACACGAGAGGGGCGTAGCTGCAGATTTCACCCCTATTAGTGTGATGGAGCCTCGTCCAGGTCAGAGGACAGCTGTCTTTGTGAATCTGGCTTCCAGTCTGCGAGAACACCCTGGCTTCGTCTGTTACCGGATGGGCAGTGAGAGTATGTACAAACATGCCCCTCCTCTGCGATGCCCCTCTGGGGAAACCTTTCATCGTGTGAAAGTATCATAAGCAAACATCTGACCAAAGAAATGGCTTTGACAATTAAATGGACATTAAAAATTGACCTTATTATTCTCTCGCTCTCGTAGCGTGGGCCTGTTCAAAGAGAAATACAAATGGACTCGCGGCGCTCGAGGGGGTTTGCTAGAAACTGCGACCCCATAAGTATTAAAATGGATGATGTCATGGCGAAGCTCTGAGAATAGCCGGAATCGCATTAAAGTTGCATTAAAGAAGCCAGACGGTTTAGCTGTCTGCTGCAACATAGTTGAATACCTAATAGCACTGACATAGACTATGCTTATGAAGACAGACTGAAATATGAAGTCTCGTTTTTCCATATAGATATTTAAGGCAAGATCTTTTTTTTTTTTTTACACAAATGAAACCAGCTTGATTGCATTACAGAATCTGCAAAATGGTAATTATTTTGCCAAAATAAGAGGGATCTCACATAAAAGACTTTAACATATTTTTGTGTATTTGGAACCTTTCCAACAATGACTGTATGATTTTGAGATCCATCTTTTCACACTGATGACAACTGAGGGACTCATATGCAACTATTACAGAAGGTTCAAATGCTCACTGATGCATCAAAAGGAAAAACAATGCATTAAGATAATTTGAAGATCAGGGTAAATTTAACTTATTTTGTATTCCGGGGAACATGTAAGTATTTCTGTAGCTTTTGGAGGGCAGTACTAAATGAAAAAAATATGATATTCAGGCAAAATAAGAAAATTGTACACATTCTCATTCCGTTCAAAAGTTTACACCCCTGGTTCTTAATGCATTGTTTGTGCTTCTGGAGCATCATTGAGCATTTGAACCTTCTTTAATAGTTGCATATGAGTTCCTCAGTTGTCCTCAATGTGAAAAGATGGATGTCAAAATCATACAGTCATTGTTGGAAAAGGGATCAAATACACACAAATGCTGAAAAACCAAAGAATTAGTGGACATTTGGACAAACAAGGGACTCTAGAACATCTACCACAAAAAAACAACAAAAAAAAAACAGCTGTGAATCATTCAGGTAACCACACAGTATTAAGAATTAAGCATATGTAAACTTTTGAACAGGGTCATTTTTATAAATTCAGATATTATTTGGTCTTGTGGACAACATGTAAACGCCTTTTATGTGGAATATCTTATTCAGGTCAGTACTAAATAAAAAACAACAACATGCATTTTGTATGATCCCTCTTATTTTGGTAATTAACATTTAGCAGATTCTGCAAGGTCTATGTAAACTTTTGACTTCAACTGTAGGTGTAAAAGTGTACTTTATTAACAGAATTAATTGGAAGAACCTAGCCCAATTTTAATTCTTTCTCTTTTGTATAAAACTGTCTAAAATAGTGTATACTGATAAAAAAAAAAAAAATACAAATAAAAATAATAATAAAGATTACCATATGCTGTCCTGTAATATCAAATAATCCAAATATATTGTTCATGAAGTTATGTGATTGTCATATAATCATTTATGAATAGATGATATTTGTACATTTTTATATCAAACAATTATATGAACATAATTGTACATTTTGTACAGTCAGATAAGCTTTGTAAAATTAATTGGGCAAAAACTTTTGTTCAATAAAAACACCTGGCAACACTGCTCCTTACATTACAATCTTACATTATAAGTGTTTCAGAGAATATATCTCAATTAAATATAATTTCAATATAAAAAGTTCATTTTAACTTCAAATAAATAAATAATAAATAGCAATTAAATAAATAATTAAATAATTAATAAAACTAATTAAAAATAATTATTTACCCCTTTTTATTTATTTATTTAGGCTTTAAGAATAAACCTTACTAAACTGTGTTAGAGCTAAAACTTAAATAACTAAGCATTATTTATGATACTCACAGTACATACATACACTGCATACAAAAATAAATTTGGTATTTATATTAGAAGACTTTTTGTAAAATCTTTAAAACAAACAAAAACTTTTTTTAACAAAAGTGATATAAAAATGACCATTTCCCATTACGATCTTGCTTCTTGCATCAATGTGTTTGAAAGTATAACTGTGGTATCTGTCTTTCCATAATTTTTGCTGGAATTGTAACTGTGGTTTTGGAGCCGCTAGGTCACACAGTCAGGCATAATGGTCAGACGTTAAATTGCAATGACACGGCAATTCTGTTTTAATTGGTTGAGCATTATTCAATTAGTCCAGAACAAACAATGAGGTCAAATAAACAGTTCGGAGGCCTCCACATTCATGTGATGCGTATCTGTGCAGTTCTGGTTTAATTAAATAGTAATTCTGTCTGACTGACCTTGATTGTGATGTATAACTGCACACATCTGCTGACAGTTCTGTTGAATTCTCGTCAGATTACGGCCTCCGTTAAACTTTCACACACAAATATGCAAAGCATCTCAACAATGTAAACATTTTCTTTTTGAATATTCTTATGCAGATTATTTGGATATTAACAAATCAACATACGGAAAGATTCTACATAGGTTATATATTATAAAATAAACAAGATTAATTCAATATGTCTCACTGCATTTAATGTGATTTCTGATGACTGGTTAGAATCATTGAGATTCCACGCAAAGACTCAGAGAAACACACATTGCTACCTTTCCACATCAACAGTGTACTACAAATGTTTCATATTTGTTGAGCCTTGACGACAGATAAATTCACCAAGAGTGCAATTGACTTTATTTTCATTAAACCACATCTGGATTTCTTCTAAAAGTAAATTTCCCATTAAAAAGGTCTTTATCAGACAAATTTTCAACATCACTTACTGATAATTGAGAGATCTGCTATGGCAGGAGTTTTTTTTTTTTTTTTTTCTTTTTTTCAGCTGAACCCTAATTGACCTTAATTATTTACTTAAAATTCCTTTTACGAATTTGAGGTGAGTTTTTATGTTAACAATTTCTAAATAAAAATCAATAAATATATTTTACAAATTAAATTAATAAATAAATTAATAAATAAATTATATATATATATATTATAAATACCTTTAAATCAACTTATTTCTTGATTATTATTATTGTTTTTCCAAACTTTTTCTAACCTCAATTATTAATTTACTTAAAAATCCCTCTATGATTTTAAATTAGTCAATCAATCAATAAATGTGTTTAATAACACAAAAAATGCATGATTGACAAAATTGTGATGACAAAACACTGTTTATTATTACTATTAATTATTTATTATTATAATATAGTAAACTTTAAGATTTTCAAAATTTCCAACATTTGTTGTTTGTTTGTTGTTGTTTTTTGTTTTTTGTTAAGTTATTTACGTAAATTACCATAAATAAAACAATTAAATGAACTTGTTTAATTGCCATTTTTTTAGTTTATTAAAAAAAAAATGTTTTTAATGTATTTTAATTTTGCCTAAAGTAATGAAGCTGTATTACTATAAATAATAGTAATTATAACAATAATAAAAGAAAACACCAATTTAATTTCTAACCAGTCCTCTGAGGATTCATAAAGATTTGTATATTTCAAAATTGCACATAGGCTTTAGTCGCTGCCAATATGTACAGTATAATATACATAAATCCAAACATTTAAAAAATGCACTTGACGTACACATTCGAATGAAATGACGTTGTTCGGCATACCAAATTAATTTGTAATGTATGAGCTTTTACGAGGCATACTATAGTATTTCCTTACATCTAATTGACTTTACAATGTAATGGACAAGGTAATCTAAGGGTAATTTCACTCTTCCCAAGGTCAGTTTTTCTTATTTAGTCACACACTGCAAATCTGACATGCATCTATGGTAAAAAGACACTATCCCTGTTCCATGTCGCTATCCTTTACTAACTGGATTTGTGATGCAGCTGCGATTGAAAGTGTAGCCTCACAAGTCCAGAGGAAGATAATATAATCCCCCCACTTTCTTTCTGGGGCTCGGGTTCATGGGAAGAGGGCAGTGCCAGAGTGGAACTGGCCCGGAGACAAGACTCCCCTCCGCTTGGCTGCTTTATTCCTCGAACTTCACACAGCACACCTGAATACACAGATTTATACTCGAATGCTCATACTGAATCTGGAATATTCCACTCAATGCGTACTGACATCATTACAGCTGTTCTGCATTTTGAAAGAGGTGAACAGGTCTTCAAACACTCCGAGGACTCTGATCTCTACTTGCTCTGTTCATTTCTCTGTGCTGGGTTCATTTTCTCTCTCTCTGGCTCCATTCCAAAAAACTAGCTGCCTTGCTGTCTATTGCCTACATAGGTAGCAGCGTAACTGAAATGGAACCCTATAAGTAACCGATTTGGAATGTTCTGCATATGTAGCAACATTGTGCGTCATTCAAACAGTGCTCCTCACGCAATGCGCACAGGGCTTGATTTCAGTAGAGTCTGGTCCTTAAAATCCTTTAAATAACATCAAACTGGACCTTTTGTGGCTTTTAGTTCATGTATGTTAATCATTATTAGCTAGTGTATTTCACACAACTCCAGTCCATCAATTAAAGGGATAGTTGACCCAAAAATTCTGTCATTAATTGTTCACCCTCACCCTACAAACCTGTAGGACCTTTGTTCATCTTGGGAAGACAAATTAACATATTTTTGATAAAAATCCAAGAGCTTTCTGACCCTGCATAGACACCAACGCAACTGACACGTTCAAGGCCCAAAAAGGTAAGAACTTCAATGAAATAGTGGATGTGACATCAGTGGTTCAACCTTAATTTTATGAAGCTACAAAAATACTCTTTGTGTGCAAAGAACAACGTTATTCAACAATTTTAGTTTTTCTTCTGTGTTAGTCTTTGACGCGCGTTCACAACAGTACCACATCAAGCACCAGTTACAGGCAAAAAAGCAGTTCTAAACAGTTATGTCTTTGGATTATGATTTGAGAGAACAACAGGGGATGGATATTCACTGGAGGAACTTTATTATGTATAGATTTTGGGCCTAAATGAACAAAAAAGGTCTTAATGATGGATTTGTTTTTTATAAACATGCAGCTTTTTACTTCACATAATGTTAATTGATGGTCTGGGGTCATGTGAATTACTTGTGGATTATTCTGATGTTTTCAATCACTGTGATGTTTAAAAAAAACTGATATGTTCTCAGAATTGCGAGTTTATATTTCACAGTTCTGACTTAATAACTTGCAACTGCATGTTATGAAATCAGAATTGTGAGATATAAGCAATTCTGTGAAAAAAAAGTCTTTCAAAGCCCAGAAAGGTAGTAAAAACATTGATAAAATAGTCAATGTGACCTCAGTGGTTCACCCTTAATTTTATGAAGCTAATAAACTACTTTTTTTGTGTGCAAAGAAAAAAAAACTATTTTATTCAACATTTTTTTTTTTTACTCTGTGTCAGTCTTTGACACGCATTCACAACAGTAGTATGGATCAAGCACCAGTTACAAGCAAATTTGTCTTTGGATTATGATTTGAGAGAACAACAGGGGATGGAAATTCACTGAAGGAAATTTATTATGTAGGCCTACGTATTTAGCTAGAATTGATGGGCCAAAATGGGGCTCTTAATGGATAGATTTGTTTCTTGCAAACATGCTGCTTTTCACTTCACATAATGTTAATTGATGGTCTGGGGTCATGTGAATTACTTGTGGATTATTGTGATGTTTTTAATCACTTATTTGAACACTCATTCTCATGGCACCCATTCACTACAAAGGATTCTTTGGTGAGCAAGTGATGTAACGCTACATTTATCCAAACGTGTTTAGATATTCACTGGAGGAACTTTATTATGTATGTATTTTGGCTAGAATCGATGGGCCGAAATGAAAAAAAAAAAAAAAAAAGGCCCTAATGATGAATTTGTTTCTTACAAACGTTGCTTTTCACTTCACATAATGTTAATTGACGGTCTGGGGTCATGTGAATTACATGTGAATTAATTGTGATGTTTTTAATCACTTATTTGAACTCTCATTCTGACGGCACCCATTCACTACAAAGAATTCTTGGTGATCAAATTATGTAATGCTACATTTATCCAAATGTGTTTAGATGAAGAAACAAAATCCTCAACATTTTGGGTGGCCTGAGGATAACTTCTAAGTAAAATTTCAGCAATTTTTAATTTTTGGCAGAACTTTTCGTTTGAGGGATAAAAATAATGATTCCAAAAGGTGATGCAATAGACAAACCATTTTTGGTTTCTCAAAGAACATTTCAGTGAACAGTACTTAAAGGATTAGTTTACTTTCAGAATAATTTACTCCAGGTCAAGATGTTCATGTTTTTCTTTCTTCATTCACAAAGAAATTAATATTTTTGAGAAAAAATATATATCAGACTTTTTCTCCATATAGTGGACTTCAATGGGAGCCAGTGGGTTGAAGGTCCAAATTGCAGTTTTATTGTAGCTTAAAAAGGCTCTACACGAATCCCAGCTGGGGAATAAGGGTCTTATCTAGTGAAACAATCAGTCATTTTCTAATAAAAAAACAATAATAATAATAATACAAATTGATATACTTTTTAATTACAAATGCTCATCTTACAGTAGCTCTGCGGTAATCCTGTCAGAAAGGTCACACATTTTTTAGTTCTTTGCCTATGTACTACGGTTCGAAAAGGTATGGTAGGGTGAAAAAAATCCATCTCATTTTCACCTCCAACTTCAAAATCGCCCAACCAATCATTTTAGCTCTTTTTGTAAAGGGCCTTTATTTGCACATTTGTTGTGTAAACACTGGGTCGGTACTTCTGCCTACATCATGCGTGACCTTTCCAATGTGACTATGTAATGCATCAAAATGAGCTAGTGCAAGCTGAGCATTTTTGGTCAAAAAGTACATAATTTTTCAGAAAATGGTCAATCGTTTCACTAGATAAGACCCTTATTCCTTGGCTGGGATCGTGTAGAGACCTTTGAAGCTGCATTGAAACTGCAATTTGGACCTTAAAGCCATTGGCCACCATTGAAGTTCACTATATGGAGAGACATCCTGGAATGTTTTCTCGAGAAACCTTAATTTATTTTTGACTAAAGAAAGAAAGGCTAGAACATAGATGACATGGGGGTAAGTAAATTATCAGGATTTTTTTTTTTTCTTTAGAAGTGAACTAATTGTTTAACTTTTTCTTGTTTTACCTCATTTTAAAATTCTAAAGAACATTTTGTGTAACTGAAAAGTTCCATGGATATTAAAGGTTCATCGGGAAATAATGGTGTCTATGGTGTCTATGAGGCTGCTCACTAGACACTGGCACAGAGCCATCCTCTCCTCCTTTTTTGTTCTTCACACTTGCAAAGCTAATAGAGAACAGCCCAAAGCAGAAAGCCACAGTTCATTAGTGGCCACCAGCTCAGGACCACCAGATCTGAGTTAGTTCACAGTGCATAACAGACAGAGAAATGTGGGGGGGAGGAACTTCTGGATCCCTTCAGGATGTGTGCAAATGGAATCATTGTGTGTGGGTCAGACGTTAAAGGGTGGTTTTAATGCACTGGCATCTGAACATCATTCACTATCATACCTCATAACTATTACAAAATTTAAATCATAACTATGTCATCTGTCTCACTCCATTGTACAACTCGTAATGCTAGACTACACTTAGTTTTGGAGGTGGCAGAACACTAAAGTCTGGTGTTAATTTTCATGCCCTAGAAAAGATGATGCATCCACAAGAAAAGGTTTGTCATAGTTCTATATAACTAGGTTGGGATTTATTTCTTCTTCTTTTTAAAAAAAATAAATAATAATACTTTTATTCAACAAAGACACATTATATTGATCAAAAGAGAGACTTTCACATTGTTATAAAAAATGTCATTTGCATTTTTTTAATACTGAAAGAATATTGCTAAAATGTATTACAGTTTTCAAAAAAATAGGAAACAACACAACAGTTTTCAACATTGATAATAATACATTTCTTGAGCAGCAAACCATCACAATAGAATAATTTCAAAAGGTTTATAAATATTTCACAGTTTTACCTTTTTACAGTTTTTTTTTTTTAAATAAATGCATAGTGAAAAGAATAAGAGACTTATTTAAAATAATAATAATAATAATACAATACAACAACACCTTACGGACCCCAAACTTGCAGTTGCGAGTTATAAAGTCAAAATTGCATGATATAACCTCACAATTCCTTTTTTCTCAGAATTGTGAGATATAAACTTTAAATTGTGGGTTATAAAGTCCAATTTCCAGAGGAAAAGATGACTGATATGTTGCAAATTTGCCAAAAAATTTGCAATTTTTCACAATTCTAACTTAACTCAAAATTGCATGTTATAAAGTCAGAATTGCGAGATATAAGTAATTCTGATAAAAAAAAGTCTATTGCAAGATATAAACTTTAAAGTTTATATCACACAATTCTGGAAAAAAAAGTTAGAATTGCACATTTATATCTCAGTTCTAAAAAAAAGTCAAAATTGCACGTTTGTATCACACAATTCTGAGGAAAAAAGACAGAATTGTGAAAAATAAACTCGTAATTATGAGAAAACAAAGAATTGTGAGATAAAGTCACAATTATCTTTTTTTAGTAAACTTATAGCACTTTTATTTGTTTTAAAAAAGAGTCTTTCTCTGTACATTTTGTAAATGGAGTAAGATGATAAATTGACTGCAGTGTTGCATTAAGCAAAGTTTCTGTCTATTCAGATATACTCTAGAAGAAGCATGCAGTATTTTGTTTCAGCTTATATTTTGTATCTAATGCAATAAAACTGAAGACACTTTAAAAAGGTTAACTTAAGTTTCCAAAAACCTGTTGCCACCATAGTATATCTTCAAAACAACTGGGTCATATATGGATAGCTTGGCCCAAATATGGAATTTTCTTTTTCCATAACGTTTTCAATTGAAGGAGTGTAGGAGCAGCTGTGTGATCAGCAGGGCTGTTATTAAAAGCGAGGTAGCTGGGCCTCCATGCTGGACGGTTCCACAGCATTGCACTTCAGAATTTATGGGCCTGAAAATAACTGTTCTACCGAGCAATCATTGTTCCCAAGTCAATTACTAACCATGACCATCCATAACTTAATGCAGTATCTGTTGAATCTGTGAAATCGGGGTAAGACAGGTAAAAAAAAAAAAAACTGAGAAGAAACAGACGCTGATGTTCTAAAGGTTTAAAACCAGCATCATCTGGCACTCAATACAAAGGCTCTGTTACAAAACCCTATGAGCAACCTTGATGTCTACTGCCAAGAGATCCGCTACATAGGAAGCAACTCTATGCAATATACAAGCATTGTAGTATACAAGAAATATGACTCACAATTGATTTCAATACAGTTTGACGCAAGGAGGTTGCTCAGACCTTGTGTGACAAAAAATAAAAAGTATCACACATAATGAGTTTGTCTTTTCCTGAGTTTGTCCCACTGGAATTATGCAATTGCCTTTTCTAAAAAGGATATATGCAATGCATATTCAGTTATTCTTATAATAATAATTCATTTATAATTAACCATCTGGGGTCGAAGACCGCACCGCTGTGGTCTGTCTAGTGTTTCCATAATGATTATGAAAAGAACTAAAAATAATTGTTATTTTTGATCGTGCAGATAAAAATAAGGCGTCATACAATGTGCTTTTGTAAAATAAAGAAAACAAATAGGGTGCGTTCTCTGCTATATAAATCTCTGTCAACTTTCTTCACAGACACGTTAATAAAACAACCTGAATCTCAGCAAATACTTGCCTCACAGACATAATAAATATATAGAAAGCTTGAAGCATCTACTTTTAAATATAGTAAGTCATGTCGAAATATTATTAGATACTGATTGAAGAACAAAATATGTGATCGTATACCAAAAAAAAAAAAAGAAAAATGTGATGACGTACCAAAAATGTGCTCTGGATTAGTGGCTGACTGGCAGTTTTTTATTGCCAATATAGCAATACTGACATCAATACAGCAGAAACTACAATTGCTAAATACTTGAAAAAATGAATACAGAAAGTGTGCACGGTCATTGCTTGATTTCAAAATTGGCTTTTTTTTGCTTTGACTTCTGTAAATCTCCAAATCTCAATCTAAACTAAATATCAGCCTGGCTGAAGGATCAATACACTGTGTATACACTGTAAATAATGTTTAGCATGGAACATTTAACTGCCCATAGATTTTGACAACACTGAACCATCTGTGCCAAAGATATAAAGCCACTAGATTGTGATTTTTAGCAGCTTAGAAGCCAGCATGATTGAGTAACACTGAGGATACATCAGTATGAGACGTTATGACAGGAAACTCATTGCTACATTACACAGGTGTTATGTTTTTCCATAAGTGAGCACAATGTTCCCAGTGAAATAACGTAATTGAACAATGCCATGAAACCTGAGATGCCTTTGCTTACCGGTCGCTGTGGTAACAGAGGAAGCAGTCTTCCGAACAGCCGATCCGTTTGGCAAATGTGACTTCCCCCAGGAATATGGTATGCAATTTACGTAGATGATTGGTACTCTTATCAGAGTTACTGTGTTAACCTGAAACAATTGAAATAAAAGCCCTTTACTTTGTATTTTTACATCTGATCACGATTTGAGATTACTTAAAGGTCAAGTGTATCACTTATGCAGAAATAGAAGTACCGAACAAACACTCCGACCCATCAAAATTTCCATGTAAAGCAAACAATATGATTAAGCAGTTATGGGATCTCCCATGTCAGCCACAAACCAGTTAATCGGCTTCTGTCAGACATCATTCTATAAGCATGTAGAACTTCTGGTCCCTCGAGTTGGCTGGCAATGAAACTGACCACATGTTCAGAGTCACTGCCTTCAACAATAATGTTGTAGCCTCTCAATTCTCAGACTTTGATTTAGAAGTACTCCGTTACTGAGTATAGATTAGATAGATAGATTAGATAGATAGATAGATAGATAGATTAGATAGATAGATAGATAGATAGATAGATAGATAGATAGATAGATAGATAGATAGATAGATAGATAGATAGATAGATAGATAGATAGATAGATAGATAGATAGATAGATAGATAGATAGATTTATTATAGGTTTATTTGTACAGTGAGAGACAGAATAACAAAAAAAAAAAAAAAAAAAACACATTTTAAAAAAGTTATAAATTAATTTGCATTTTAATGAGTGAAATAAGTATTTGACCAATTCCCAAAACATGACTTAGCTAAACCCTTGTTGGCAATAACAGAGGTCAGATGTTTCTTGTAGTTGGCCACCAGGTGTGTACACATCTCAGGAGGGATTTTGCCCAACTCCGCTTTGCAGATACTCTCCAAGTCATTAGGATTTCGAGGCCGACGTTTGCCAACTTGAAACTTCAGCTCTCTTCACAGATTTTTTACGTGGATTAAGGTCTGAAAACTGGCTAGGCCACTCCAGGACTTAATGTGCTTCTTCTTGAGCCACTCCTTTGTTACCTTGTGTGTTTTGGTCATACCCATCCACAAACCATTTTCAATGCCCTGGCTGTTTGATGGTGGGGATGGTGCTCTTAGGGTTATAGGCAGCATTCCCTGATTCCTCACCATTCTCATGATCATTGAAACTCCACGAGGTGAGATCTTGCATGGTGCCCCAGACAGAGAGAGATTGAGATTTATTTTGTGTTTCTTCTATTTGCAAATAATCACACTAACTGTTATCACCTTCTCACCAAGCTGCTTGGTCTTGTAGCCTATTCCAGCCTTGTGTAGGCCTACAATCTTGTCCCTGACATCCTTGGACAGCCCTTTGGTCTTGGCCATGGTGGAGAGTTTGGAATCTGATTGATTGCTTCTGTGGACAGATGTCTTTTATACAGGTAACTAACCCTTTAAGAGAGTGCTCCTAATCTCATTTTGTGACCTGTATAAAAGATACCTGGGAGCCAGAAATCTTGCTGATTTATAAGGGAACAAATACTTATTTCACTCATTAAAATGCAAATCAATGTATAACTTTTTTGAAATGTGTTTTCTGATGTTATTCTATATTTCACTGTTAAAATAAACCTACTATTAAAATTATAGACTGATAATTTCTTTGTCAGTCGTACAAAATCCAATATTTTTTTCCCCTCACTGTAGATAGAAAAAAAGAATCAATACTGGCCACTGAAAAAAAAAAAACACAGCTAATGTCTTGTTTGGCACAATTGTACTGGTATTTGATTAGCTAATTTGCCCTATTGGAATCCGCTAGCAAACAGAGCCCATAGCATAATTTCATTAATCTGGGCTTCATCGCTGCATATGTTATTGGAGAGAAGCTGCTCTCAGTGGTGAGTCATAGTTTACAAAGTGGAATTCTGGCTGCGTTCCAGTTCTTCTTGTGAAACTAGCGTACTGGGTTCTAGTGTGAGTGGTGAGCTCTGTGCCAGCTCTATTGTTCTGGAGAGAGGAAGGATGAGGGTAATGTTGTCCATAGCCCTGATTCCACACAAAGAGCTGGCTTCTTTCTCAGGCCCACAGACATGGGCTCCTGGTAGGATATCTTTCAGGGTGAAATGAAGGTGGCTTCGCTTTAGATGTCTTGTGCCTTGTCTTTAGATCTTAGGAAATTTAAAACATCATTGCAGTCTTTGGGCCAAGTGTGTCTATGTATACTGAGAGAGTCAACAGGTAAAAGTAGAAATTGTAATCAGATTATAAAAAGACATTCTAATTGGATTAGCCATATTAAAAGCTATATATATATATATATATATATATAGCCATATTAAAAGCTATATATATATATATATATATATATATATATATATATATATATATATATATATATATATATATATATATATATATATATATATATATATATATATATATATATATATATATATATATATATATATATATATATATATATTATAATATATATATATATATATATATATATATATATATATATATATATATATTATATATATATATATATATATATATATATATATATATATATATATTATATATAT
>NC_133368.1:42211256-42291217 GCF_049309525.1 Garra rufa | reverse complement strand
CTTATTTCACTCATTAAAATGCAAATTAATTTATAACTTTTTTAAAATGTGTTTTTTTTTTTTTTTGTTATTCTGTCTCTCACTGTACAAATAAACCTATAATAAATCTATCTATCTATCTATCTATCTATCTATCTATCTATCTATCTATCTATCTATCTATCTATCTATCTATCTATCTATCTATCTATCTATCTATCTATCTATCTATCTAATCTATCTATCTCTATCTATCTATCTATCTATCTATCTATCTATCTATCTATCTATCTATCTATCTAATCTATCTATCTATCTAATCTATCTATCTAATCTATACTCAGTAACGGAGTACTTCTAAATCAAAGTCTGAGAATTGAGAGGCTACAACATTATTGTTGAAGGCAGTGACTCTGAACATGTGGTCAGTTTCATTGCCAGCCAACTCGAGGGACCAGAAGTTCTACATGCTTATAGAATGATGTCTGACAGAAGCCGATTAACTGGTTTGTGGCTGACATGGGAGATCCCATAACTGCTTAATCATATTGTTTGCTTTACATGGAAATTTTGATGGGTCGGAGTGTTTGTTCGGTACTTCTATTTCTGCATAAGTGATACACTTGACCTTTAAGTAATCTCAAATCGTGATCAGATGTAAAAATACAAAGTAAAGGGCTTTTATTTCAATTGTTTCAGGTTAACACAGTAACTCTGATAAGAGTACCAATCATCTACGTAAATTGCATACCATATTCCTGGGGGAAGTCACATTTGCCAAACGGATCGGCTGTTCGGAAGACTGCTTCCTCTGTTACCACAGCGACCGGTAAGCAAAGGCATCTCAGGTTTCATGGCATTGTTCAATTACGTTATTTCACTGGGAACATTGTGCTCACTTATGGAAAAACATAACACCTGTGTAATGTAGCAATGAGTTTCCTGTCATAACGTCTCATACTGATGTATCCTCAGTGTTACTCAATCATGCTGGCTTCTAAGCTGCTAAAAATCACAATCTAGTGGCTTTATATCTTTGGCACAGATGGTTCAGTGTTGTCAAAATCTATGGGCAGTTAAATGTTCCATGCTAAACATTATTTACAGTGTATACACAGTGTATTGATCCTTCAGCCAGGCTGATATTTAGTTTAGATTGAGATTTGGAGATTTACAGAAGTCAAAGCAAAAAAAAGCCAATTTTGAAATCAAGCAATGACCGTGCACACTTTCTGTATTCATTTTTTCAAGTATTTAGCAATTGTAGTTTCTGCTGTATTGATGTCAGTATTGCTATATTGGCAATAAAAAACTGCCAGTCAGCCACTAATCCAGAGCACATTTTTGGTACGTCATCACATTTTTCTTTTTTTTTTTTGGTATACGATCACATATTTTGTTCTTCAATCAGTATCTAATAATATTTCGACATGACTTACTATATTTAAAAGTAGATGCTTCAAGCTTTCTATATATTTATTATGTCTGTGAGGCAAGTATTTGCTGAGATTCAGGTTGTTTTATTAACGTGTCTGTGAAGAAAGTTGACAGAGATTTATATAGCAGAGAACGCACCCTATTTGTTTTCTTTATTTTACAAAAGCACATTGTATGACGCCTTATTTTTATCTGCACGATCAAAAATAACAATTATTTTTAGTTCTTTTCATAATCATTATGGAAACACTAGACAGACCACAGCGGTGCGGTCTTCGACCCCAGATGGTTAATTATAAATGAATTATTATTATAAGAATAACTGAATATGCATTGCATATATCCTTTTTAGAAAAGGCAATTGCATAATTCCAGTGGGACAAACTCAGGAAAAGACAAACTCATTATGTGTGATACTTTTTATTTTTTGTCACACAAGGTCTGAGCAACCTCCTTGCGTCAAACTGTATTGAAATCAATTGTGAGTCATATTTCTTGTATACTACAATGCTTGTATATTGCATAGAGTTGCTTCCTATGTAGCGGATCTCTTGGCAGTAGACATCAAGGTTGCTCATAGGGTTTTGTAACAGAGCCTTTGTATTGAGTGCCAGATGATGCTGGTTTTAAACCTTTAGAACATCAGCGTCTGTTTCTTCTCAGTTTTTTTTTTTTTTACCTGTCTTACCCCGATTTCACAGATTCAACAGATACTGCATTAAGTTATGGATGGTCATGGTTAGTAATTGACTTGGGAACAATGATTGCTCGGTAGAACAGTTATTTTCAGGCCCATAAATTCTGAAGTGCAATGCTGTGGAACCGTCCAGCATGGAGGCCCAGCTACCTCGCTTTTAATAACAGCCCTGCTGATCACACAGCTGCTCCTACACTCCTTCAATTGAAAACGTTATGGAAAAAGAAAATTCCATATTTGGGCCAAGCTATCCATATATGACCCAGTTGTTTTGAAGATATACTATGGTGGCAACAGGTTTTTGGAAACTTAAGTTAACCTTTTTAAAGTGTCTTCAGTTTTATTGCATTAGATACAAAATATAAGCTGAAACAAAATACTGCATGCTTCTTCTAGAGTATATCTGAATAGACAGAAACTTTGCTTAATGCAACACTGCAGTCAATTTATCATCTTACTCCATTTACAAAATGTACAGAGAAAGACTCTTTTTTAAAACAAATAAAAGTGCTATAAGTTTACTAAAAAAAGATAATTGTGACTTTATCTCACAATTCTTTGTTTTCTCATAATTACGAGTTTATTTTTCACAATTCTGTCTTTTTTCCTCAGAATTGTGTGATACAAACGTGCAATTTTGACTTTTTTTTAGAACTGAGATATAAATGTGCAATTCTAACTTTTTTTTCCAGAATTGTGTGATATAAACTTTAAAGTTTATATCTTGCAATAGACTTTTTTTTATCAGAATTACTTATATCTCGCAATTCTGACTTTATAACATGCAATTTTGAGTTAAGTTAGAATTGTGAAAAATTGCAAATTTTTTGGCAAATTTGCAACATATCAGTCATCTTTTCCTCTGGAAATTGGACTTTATAACCCACAATTTAAAGTTTATATCTCACAATTCTGAGAAAAAAGGAATTGTGAGGTTATATCATGCAATTTTGACTTTATAACTCGCAACTGCAAGTTTGGGGTCCGTAAGGTGTTGTTGTATTGTATTATTATTATTATTATTTTAAATAAGTCTCTTATTCTTTCCACTATGCATTTATTTAAAAAAAAAAAACTGTAAAAAGGTAAAACTGTGAAATATTTATAAACCTTTTGAAATTATTCTATTGTGATGGTTTGCTGCTCAAGAAATGTATTATTATCAATGTTGAAAACTGTTGTGTTGTTTCCTATTTTTTTGAAAACTGTAATACATTTTAGCAATATTCTTTCAGTATTTAAAAAATGCAAATGACATTTTTTATAACAATGTGAAAGTCTCTCTTTTGATCAATATAATGTGTCTTTGTTGAATAAAAGTATTATTATTTATTTTTTTTAAAAAGAAGAAGAAATAAATCCCAACCTAGTTATATAGAACTATGACAAACCTTTTCTTGTGGATGCGTCATCTTTTCTAGGGCATGAAAATTAACACCAGACTTTAGTGTTCTGCCACCTCCAAAACTAAGTGTAGTCTAGCATTACGAGTTGTACAATGGAGTGAGACAGATGACATAGTTATGATTTTAAATTTTGTAATAGTTATGAGGTATGATAGTGAATGATGTTCAGATGCCAGTGCATTAAAACCACCCTTTAACGTCTGACCCACACACAATGATTCCATTTGCACACATCCTGAAGGGATCCAGAAGTTCCTCCCCCCCACATTTCTCTGTCTGTTATGCACTGTGAACTAACTCAGATCTGGTGGTCCTGAGCTGGCGGCCACTAATGAACTGTGGCTTTCTGCTTTGGGCTGTTCTCTATTAGCTTTGCAAGTGTGAAGAACAAAAAAGGAGGAGAGGATGGCTCTGTGCCAGTGTCTAGTGAGCAGCCTCATAGACACCATAGACACCATTATTTCCCGATTACATGATGAACCTTTAATATCCATGGAACTTTTCAGTTACACAAAATGTTCTTTAGAATTTTAAAATGAGGTAAAACAAGAAAAAGCAAAAAAAAAATCCTGATAATTTACTTACCCCCATATCATCTATGTTCTAGCCTTTCTTTCTTTAGTCAAAAATAAATTAAGGTTTCTCGAGAAAACATTCCAGGATGTCTCTCCATATAGTGAACTTCAATGGTGGCCAATGGCTTTAAGGTCCAAATTGCAGTTTCAATGCAGCTTCAAAGGTCTCTACACGATCCCAGCCAAGGAATAAGGGTCTTATCTAGTGAAACGATTGACCGTTTTCTGAAAAATTATGTACTTTTTGACCAAAAATGCTCAGCTTGCACTAGCTCATTTTGATGCATTACATAGTCACATTGGAAAGGTCACGCATGATGTAGGCTGAAGTACCGACCCAGTGTTTACACAGCAAATGTGCAAATAAGGGCCCTTTACAAAAAAAAGCTAAAATGATTGGTTGGGTGATTTTGAAGTTGGAGGTGAAAATGAGATGGATTTTTTTCACCCTACCGTACCTTTTCGAACCGTAGTACACAGGCGAAGAACTAAAAAATGTGTGACCTTTCTGACAGGATTACCACAGAGCTACTGTAAGATGAGCATTCGTAATTAAAAAGTATATCAATTTGTATTAATTTCTTTTATTTATTTTTTTATTAGAAAATGACTGATTGTTTCACTAGATAAGACCCTTATTCCCCAGCTGGGATTCGTGTAGAGCCTTTTTAAGCTACAATAAAACTGCAATTTGGACCTTCAACCCACTGGCTCCCATTGAAGTCCACTATATGGAGAAAAATTCTGATATATTTTTTTTCTCGAAAATATTAATTTCTTTGTGAATGAAGAAAGAAAAACATGAACATCTTGACCTGGAGTAAATTATTCTGAAAGTAAACTAATCCTTTAAGTACTGTTCACTGAAATGTTCTTTGAGAAACCAAAAATGGTTTGTCTATTGCATCACCTTTTGGAATCATTATTTTTATCCCTCAAACGAAAAGTTCTGCCAAAAATTAAAAATTGCTGAAATTTTACTTAGAAGTTATCCTCAGGCCACCCAAAATGTTGAGGATTTTGTTTCTTCATCTAAACACATTTGGATAAATGTAGCATTACATAATTTGATCACCAAGAATTCTTTGTAGTGAATGGGTGCCGTCAGAATGAGAGTTCAAATAAGTGATTAAAAACATCACAATTAATTCACAAGTAATTCACATGACCCCAGACCGTCAATTAACATTATGTGAAGTGAAAAGCAACGTTTGTAAGAAACAAATTCATCATTAGGACCTTTTTTTTTTTTTTTTTTTTCATTTCGGCCCATCGATTCTAGCCAAAATACATACATAATAAAGTTCCTCCAGTGAATATCTAAACACATTTGTATAAATGTAGCGTTACATCACTTGCTCATCAAAGAATCCTTTGTAGTGAATGGGTGCCGTCAGAACGAGAGTTTAAATAAGTGATTAAAAACATCACAATTAATTCACAAGTAATTCACATGACCCCAGACCGTCAATTAACATTATGTGAAGTGAAAAGCAACGTTTGTAAGAAACAAATTCATCATTAGGACCTTTTTTTTTTTTCATTTCGGCCCATCGATTCTAGCCAAAATACATACATAATAAAGTTCCTGCAGTGAATATCTAAACACATTTGGATAAATTAGCAATTAACATTATGTGAAGTGAAAAGCAGCATGTTTGCAAGAAACAAATCTATCCATTAAGAGCCCCATTTTGGCCCATCAATTCTAGCTAAATACGTAGGCCTACATAATAAATTTCCTTCAGTGAATTTCCATCCCCTGTTGTTCTCTCAAATCATAATCCAAAGACATAATAGAACTGCTTTAGAGTGTTTTTGCTTGTAACTGGTGCTTGATCCATACTACTGTTGTGAATGCGTGTCAAAGACTGACACAGAGTAAAAAAAAAAAATGTTGAATAAAATAGTTTTTTTTTTTTGCACACAAAAAAAGTAGTTTATTAGCTTCATAAAATTAAGGGTGAACCACTGAGGTCACATTGACTATTTTATCAATGTTTTTACTACCTTTCTGGGCTTTGAAATACTTTTTTTTTTCACAGAATTGCTTATGTCTCACAATTCTGATTTCATAACATGCAGTTGCAAGTTATTAAGTCAGAACTGTGAAATATAAACTCGCAATTCTGAGAACATATCAGTTTTTTTTAGACATCACAGTGATTGAAAACATCAGAATAATCCACAAGTAATTCACATGACCCCAGACCATCAATTAACATTATGTGAAGTAAAAAGCTGCATGTTTATAAAAAACAAATCCATCATTAAGACCTTTTTTGTTCATTTAGGCCCAAAATCTATACATAATAAAGTTCCTCCAGTGAATATCCATCCCCTGTTGTTCTCTCAAATCATAATCCAAAGACATAACTGTTTAGAACTGCTTTTTTGCCTGTAACTGGTGCTTGATGTGGTACTGTTGTGAACGCGCGTCAAAGACTAACACAGAAGAAAAACTAAAATTGTTGAATAACGTTGTTCTTTGCACACAAAGAGTATTTTTGTAGCTTCATAAAATTAAGGTTGAACCACTGATGTCACATCCACTATTTCATTGAAGTTCTTACTACCTTTTTGGGCCTTGAACGTGTCAGTTGCGTTGGTGTCTATGCAGGGTCAGAAAGCTCTTGGATTTTTATCAAAAATATGTTAATTTGTCTTCCCAAGATGAACAAAGGTCCTACAGGTTTGTAGGGTGAGGGTGAACAATTAATGACAGAATTTTTGGGTCAACTATCCCTTTAATTGATGGACTGGAGTTGTGTGAAATACACTAGCTAATAATGATTAACATACATGAACTAAACGCCACAAAAGGTCCAGTTTGATGTTATTTAAAGGATTTTAAGGACCAGACTCTACTGAAATCAAGCCCTGTGCGCATTGCGTGAGGAGCACTGTTTGAATGACGCACAATGTTGCTACATATGCAGAACATTCCAAATCGGTTACTTATAGGGTTCCATTTCAGTTACGCTGCTACCTATGTAGGCAATAGACAGCAAGGCAGCTAGTTTTTTGGAATGGAGCCAGAGAGAGAGAAAATGAACCCAGCACAGAGAAATGAACAGAGCAAGTAGAGATCAGAGTCCTCGGAGTGTTTGAAGACCTGTTCACCTCTTTCAAAATGCAGAACAGCTGTAATGATGTCAGTACGCATTGAGTGGAATATTCCAGATTCAGTATGAGCATTCGAGTATAAATCTGTGTATTCAGGTGTGCTGTGTGAAGTTCGAGGAATAAAGCAGCCAAGCAGAGGGGAGTCTTGTCTCCGGGCCAGTTCCACTCTGGCACTGCCCTCTTCCCATGAACCCGAGCCCCAGAAAGAAAGTGGGGGGATTATATTATCTTCCTCTGGACTTGTGAGGCTACACTTTCAATCGCAGCTGCATCACAAATCCAGTTAGTAAAGGATAGCGACATGGAACAGGGATAGTGTCTTTTTACCATAGATGCATGTCAGATTTGCAGTGTGTGACTAAATAAGAAAAACTGACCTTGGGAAGAGTGAAATTACCCTTAGATTACCTTGTCCATTACATTGTAAAGTCAATTAGATGTAAGGAAATACTATAGTATGCCTCGTAAAAGCTCATACATTACAAATTAATTTGGTATGCCGAACAACGTCATTTCATTCGAATGTGTACGTCAAGTGCATTTTTTAAATGTTTGGATTTATGTATATTATACTGTACATATTGGCAGCGACTAAAGCCTATGTGCAATTTTGAAATATACAAATCTTTATGAATCCTCAGAGGACTGGTTAGAAATTAAATTGGTGTTTTCTTTTATTATTGTTATAATTACTATTATTTATAGTAATACAGCTTCATTACTTTAGGCAAAATTAAAATACATTAAAAACATTTTTTTTTTAATAAACTAAAAAAATGGCAATTAAACAAGTTCATTTAATTGTTTTATTTATGGTAATTTACGTAAATAACTTAACAAAAAACAAAAAACAACAACAAACAAACAACAAATGTTGGAAATTTTGAAAATCTTAAAGTTTACTATATTATAATAATAAATAATTAATAGTAATAATAAACAGTGTTTTGTCATCACAATTTTGTCAATCATGCATTTTTTGTGTTATTAAACACATTTATTGATTGATTGACTAATTTAAAATCATAGAGGGATTTTTAAGTAAATTAATAATTGAGGTTAGAAAAAGTTTGGAAAAACAATAATAATAATCAAGAAATAAGTTGATTTAAAGGTATTTATAATATATATATATATATAATTTATTTATTAATTTATTTATTAATTTAATTTGTAAAATATATTTATTGATTTTTATTTAGAAATTGTTAACATAAAAACTCACCTCAAATTCGTAAAAGGAATTTTAAGTAAATAATTAAGGTCAATTAGGGTTCAGCTGAAAAAAAAAAAAAAAAAAAAAAAAACTCCTGCCATAGCAGATCTCTCAATTATCAGTAAGTGATGTTGAAAATTTGTCTGATAAAGACCTTTTTAATGGGAAATTTACTTTTAGAAGAAATCCAGATGTGGTTTAATGAAAATAAAGTCAATTGCACTCTTGGTGAATTTATCTGTCGTCAAGGCTCAACAAATATGAAACATTTGTAGTACACTGTTGATGTGGAAAGGTAGCAATGTGTGTTTCTCTGAGTCTTTGCGTGGAATCTCAATGATTCTAACCAGTCATCAGAAATCACATTAAATGCAGTGAGACATATTGAATTAATCTTGTTTATTTTATAATATATAACCTATGTAGAATCTTTCCGTATGTTGATTTGTTAATATCCAAATAATCTGCATAAGAATATTCAAAAAGAAAATGTTTACATTGTTGAGATGCTTTGCATATTTGTGTGTGAAAGTTTAACGGAGGCCGTAATCTGGCGAGAATTCAACAGAGCTGTCAGCAGATGTGTGCAGTTATACATCACAATCAAGGTCAGTCAGACAGAATTACTATTTAATTAAACCAGAACTGCACAGGTATGCATCACATGAATGTGGAGGCCTCCGAACTGTTTATTTGACCTCATTGTTTGTTCTGGACTAATTGAATAATGCTCAACCAATTAAAACAGAATTGCCGTGTCATTGCAATTTAACGTCTGACCATTATGCCTGACTGTGTGACCTAGCGGCTCCAAAACCACAGTTACAATTCCAGCAAAAATTATGGAAAGACAGATACCACAGTTATACTTTCAAACACATTGATGCAAGAAGTAAGATCGTAATGGGAAATGGCCATTTTTATATCACTTGTGTTAAAAAAAGTTTTTGTTTGTTTTAAAGATTTTACAAAAAGTCTTCTTATATAAATATCAAATTTATTTTTGTATGCAGTGTATGTATGTACTGTGAGTATCATAAATAATGCTTAGTTATTTAAGTTTTAGCTCTAACACAGTTTAGTAAGGTTTATTCTTAAAGCCTAAATAAATAAATAAAAAGGGGTAAATAATTATTTTTAATTAGTTTTATTAATTATTTAATTATTTATTTAATTGCTATTTATTATTTATTTATTTGAAGTTAAAATGAACTTTTTATATTAAAATTATATTTAATTGAGATATATTCTCTGAAACACTTATAATGTAAGATTGTAATGTAAGGAGCAGTGTTGCCAGGTGTTTTTATTGAACAAAAGTTTTTGCCCAATTAATTTTACAAAGCTTATCTGACTGTACAAAATGTACAATTATGTTCATATAATTGTTTGATATAAAAATGTACAAATATCATCTATTCATAAATGATTGTATGACAATCACATAACTTCATGAACAATATATTTGGATTATTTGATATTACAGGACAGCGTATGGTAATCTTTATTATTATTTTTATTTGTAATTTTTTTTTTTTTTTTTTTTTTGTATCAGTATACACTATTTTAGACAATTTTATACAAAAGAGAAAGAATTAAAATTGGGCTAGGTTCTTCCAATCTGACAACCCTGTTAATAAAGTACACTTTTACACCTACAGTTGAAGTCAAAAGTTTACATAGACCTTGCAGAATCTGCTAAATGTTAATTACCAAAATAAGAGGGATCATACAAAATGCATGTTGTTGTTTTTTATTTAGTACTGACCTGAATACGATATTCCACATAAAAGGCGTTTACATGTAGTCCACAAGACCAAATAATTTCTGAATTTATAAAAATGACCCTGTTCAAAAGTTTACATATGCTTAATTCTTAATACTGTGTGGTTACCTGAATGATTCACAGCTGTTTTTTTTTGTTGTTTTTTTGTGGTAGATGTTCTAGAGTCCCTTGTTTGTCCAAATGTCCACTAATTCTTTGGTTTTTCAGCATTTGTGTGTATTTGATCCCTTTTCCAACAATGACTGTATGATTTTGACATCCATCTTTTCACATTGAGGACAACTGAGGAACTCATATGCAACTATTAAAGAAGGTTCAAATGCTCAATGATGCTCCAGAAGCACAAACAATGCATTAAGAACCAGGGGTGTAAACTTTTGAACGGAATGAGAATGTGTACAATTTTCTTATTTTGCCTGAATATCATATTTTTTTCATTTAGTACTGCCCTCCAAAAGCTACAGAAATACTTACATGTTCCCCGGAATACAAAATAAGTTAAATTTACCCTGATCTTCAAATTATCTTAATGCATTGTTTTTCCTTTTGATGCATCAGTGAGCATTTGAACCTTCTGTAATAGTTGCATATGAGTCCCTCAGTTGTCATCAGTGTGAAAAGATGGATCTCAAAATCATACAGTCATTGTTGGAAAGGTTCCAAATACACAAAAATATGTTAAAGTCTTTTATGTGAGATCCCTCTTATTTTGGCAAAATAATTACCATTTTGCAGATTCTGTAATGCAATCAAGCTGGTTTCATTTGTGTAAAAAAAAAAAAAAGATCTTGCCTTAAATATCTATATGGAAAAACGAGACTTCATATTTCAGTCTGTCTTCATAAGCATAGTCTATGTCAGTGCTATTAGGTATTCAACTATGTTGCAGCAGACAGCTAAACCGTCTGGCTTCTTTAATGCAACTTTAATGCGATTCCGGCTATTCTCAGAGCTTCGCCATGACATCATCCATTTTAATACTTATGGGGTCGCAGTTTCTAGCAAACCCCCTCGAGCGCCGCGAGTCCATTTGTATTTCTCTTTGAACAGGCCCACGCTACGAGAGCGAGAGAATAATAAGGTCAATTTTTAATGTCCATTTAATTGTCAAAGCCATTTCTTTGGTCAGATGTTTGCTTATGATACTTTCACACGATGAAAGGTTTCCCCAGAGGGGCATCGCAGAGGAGGGGCATGTTTGTACATACTCTCACTGCCCATCCGGTAACAGACGAAGCCAGGGTGTTCTCGCAGACTGGAAGCCAGATTCACAAAGACAGCTGTCCTCTGACCTGGACGAGGCTCCATCACACTAATAGGGGTGAAATCTGCAGCTACGCCCCTCTCGTGTGAGAGAGCCATTTCTTGTATCTAGGCGGTCCGTTTGCAGTCGCTGGCAGCGTGGAACAAAGCAAAAGTGCCCAAGAACCTGGGGTTTGGCTCACTATGCCAACTGTTCGGTGTTGAGTAACTGACTAAAAAGTGATGTTCTTTTACTGCCAAAGAAATATGTAAACACTTAGTGTTGAAAACACCACAAAAAGAATATACTTTGGGCAAAATTTGACATACTACCTTTTTTCCAGAAAGAAAAAGAAATAACATATCTTCAAGAAATCAAATCAAATAAAATAAAAGTATATATTCTAATATTCTGATTTGCTGCTCCATAAACATTTATTATTATTATTATGTTGAAAACAGCTGAGTAGAATTTTTTTTCAGGTTTCTTTGATGAATAGAAAGTTCAGAAGAACAGCATTTATCTGAAATAGAAATTATTTGTAACATCATAAATGTGTTTGTCAATTTAAAGCATCCTTGCAAAATATAGGTATTAATGTATTATATATATATATATATATATATATATATATATATATACTGACTCCAAACTTTTGAATGGTATAGTGTATATGTTACAAAGTCTTTTTATTTCAGATAAATGCTGATCTTTGGATCTTTCCATTCATCAACTAATCCTGAAAAAAAAAAGTAGTCAACTGTTTTAAATACTACTACTACTAATAAAAAAAAACGTTTCTTGAACCGCAAATCAGCATGATTTCTGAAGGGTCATGTGACACTGAAGACTGGAGTAATGATGCTGAAAATTTAGCTCTGATCACAAGAATAAATTACATTTTGAAATATATTCAAATAGAAAACCATTATTTTGAATAGTTAAACATATTTCTAAATTTGACTGTTTTTACTGTTTTATATGTAACATTCTTAAATATCACCTAATATTACCTTATTTTTACTGATTGCATGGGAGAATGGTTTATACTGTTTAGCTGTTTAGCGGTCGCTACACAAAAATATTTAACTGCGACATAGCAAAATCATTTGTATTTGTGACAAATGACCAATCAGAATTGGAATGAATGAATAAATGAATGAATATAAATATAAATAAATAAATAATCTTCTTTTTGTTAGTTACTTGTATCAAATTACTTTTTAAAATGTTAACTTGACTGTATTTAAGCTACCTAAAATGATGAGTACTTGGCAAACTACAGTTTGAAAGTAGCTTCCCAAACACCGCAACTGTGCCAGTCTCATGCAGAGAGTGTACAAATGCCAGGCACTGACACAGGCCTTTCAAAAGCAGACATCCTAACGCTTGGCACTCATGCAGTCCAGTGATGGCAACATTATTCAGTTTGTCTGTTCTCAAGTACTGCTACAAAGAGAAGACTGTTGCAGTAGATAGAGTGAGCCCTTTTTACTTGTTGATACTGGTGCTGTGAGGGAAGGTTATTTATTTATTTAGATTTTTAATTAGTTAAGTGAGGAGATCTCATGAAAATACATGCTGCAAAATGTGTTATTATTGTGTGCCAAGTTATTGCACAATGATTTGGAGAAATTTAGCTCTGCACTCAGCTTTTTATTTTAAAATATGTTATCTGACAGACTGGAGTCGTGTGGATTACTTGTGGATTATTGTGTGTTTTTATCAGCTGTTTGGACTCTTATTCTGACGGCACCCATTCACTGCAGATGATCCATTGGTGAGCAAGTGATGTAATGCTATATTATTATATAAAACAACAGTGCATTTACATCTTATACACTAATAGCCTCACCTTTTTAGTCTTGTTTTTGTGAATTGGCCACATAATGAGTCAAAAAGATGTCAAGCAGCCTAATGTTTTGTTAAAGGAATAGTTCACCTAAAAATAAAAATAAAAAAAATGCTAAAAAAAAGGAACTATTTTAGACCATCCAAGCTTAAGATCAGTCTGTTTTCTTAAAAAAAAAAAAAAAACAATTTGGAGAAATTTAGCTCTGCAGTAAATGGGTGCCATCAAAATGAGAGTCCAAAAAGCTGATTAAAAATCTCAATAATCTGCAATGTGCATTCAGTCTATCATCATTATTATTTTTATTTTTTATTTTATTTTTTATTATTGTATTGAAAATGTCTCATCTGAATCAGGAGAGATATATGCACAGGTCAAGCACTGTTTAAAAAAAAAGCGTAAAAGCTGTTTGGACTCGCATTTTGACGGCACCCATTCACTGCAAACGATGCGTTGGTGAGCAAGTGATGTAATGCAACATTATTATATAAAACAACAGGCCATCCAAGTTTTAGATTTTGTCAAATCTCAATGTATGAATGTTCATTCAGCCCATCAATTAACATATTGTAAATTGAAAAGCTACATATTTGCAAAAATCTATCATTAGAGATTTTTTTCCCCAAACGATTCCTCTATCTATAATATTGCGTTGAAAAAGTCTCATCTGAATCAGGAGTGAAATATGCACAGATCAAGCACTGTTTACAAGTGAAAACAGTCCAAAATGGTTCTAAACAAATAAAGTATGTTGTTGGATTTTGATGTGAGAGGACCACATGCAATGGACTTTTTCACAGGAGGACTTGTATTTTAAAGTGGTTTAATGTTTTAAACACCTTAATTATGGATTTATTTCTTACAAATACTCTTTTCACTTCACAAGATGTTAACTGATGGACTGGAGTTGGTTGGATTACTTGTGGATTATTGTGATGTTATTATCAGCTGTTTGGACTCTCATTCTGACGGCACCCATTCACTGCAAATGATCCGTTGGTGAGCAAGTGATGTAATGCAGCATTATTATATAAAACAGCAGTGGGTGTATTTACATCTTCACCAAAAAATGAAAGTTTGCTAAAAATGTACTCTCTCAGGTCATCCAAGCTTTAGATTTTGTTTGCTTTAGTTTGTTTCTTACAAACGGCTAATAAAAAATTTCAATGTATGAATGTGCATTCAGTCCATCAATTAACATTTTGTAAATTGAAAAGCTACATGTTTGCAATATATTTGCAAAAATCTATCATTTAGAATTTTTTTGCCTTCAAATGATTCCTCTATATATAATGTTGCATTGAAAAAGTCTAATCTGAATCAGGAGAGAAATATGCACAGATCAAGTACTGTTTACAAGTGAAAACTGTCCAAAACGGTTCTTAAAAAAAAAAAAAAAAAAAAAAAAGTATGTTTGATTTTGATGTGAGAGATCAACAGGCGATGGACTTTTTCACTGCAGGAAGTGGTATTATGGATTATGGACTTGTATTTTATCCAGGAGCAACATTTGAAAAGTTTCACCTTAATTATGGATTTGTTTCTTAAAAACACTCAGCTTTTCACTTCACAAGATGTTAACTGGTAGACTGGAGTTGTGTGGATTACTTGTGGATTATTGTGATGTTTTTATCAGCTGTTTGTACTCTCATTGTGACGGCAACCAATCACTGCAAATGATCCGTTGGTGAGCAATTGATGTAATGCAACATTTTTATATAAAACAACAGTGGGTGCATTTACATCTTCTAGACTAACAGTCTTACCTTTTTAGTCTTGTTTGGTGAATTGGCCGCATAATGTGTAAAAAAAAAAGTCAACCAACTTATTGTTGTGTTAAAGGAATAGTTCACCAAAAAATTAACATTTGCTAAAAATGTACTCTCCCTATTTTTTACACATTAAGCTTTAGATTGTTTCTTCATCAAAACAGATTTGGAGAAATTTAGCTTTATGGTGAATGGGTGCCGTCAGAATGAGAGTGCAAACAGCTAAATAATGTATAAATGTGCATTCAGTCCATCAATTAACGTATTGTAATTAAAAAATCTACATATTTGCAATATA
This sequence comes from Garra rufa, assembly GCF_049309525.1. Classification (NCBI taxonomy): domain Eukaryota; kingdom Metazoa; phylum Chordata; class Actinopteri; order Cypriniformes; family Cyprinidae; genus Garra; species Garra rufa. The sequence continues at coordinate 42,275,833 of NC_133368.1, read as the reverse complement.
TTTGCATTGCATTGATACATTTTTTATCTGTAACATCATTTATTATAATTCATCTATAATATTGCACTGAAAAAGTCTTTGTTTTACTTGTGGATTATTGCAATGTTTTTATCAGCTCTCATTCTGACGGCACCCATTCACTGCAGAGGATCTATTGGTGAGCTAGCGATGTAATGCAAAATTTCTCCAAATCTGTTTCCAGATTTTCAATAGGTCTTTTTGGACTGGGAAGGAGTTGTTTTCACAGCACAATGAGCTCTTATCTCAAACGAAACAAGGACAGTTTGATTTCTCATGATGTTTATTTGAGTAATTTCAAGGAAATGGGATTCAATAAAACCTATTTCATTACTTCTGAGTGCAGTTTGGTAGGATTTACACCTAAATGTTCATGTTGAAACCAGTTGAGATAAAGCCTGGGAAAGGGAGGCAGGCACACAGACAGGTTCTACATTTGAACTTAGTTTTCATCTCAGTGGAGAATTGCGCAGCATAAATTTGTGTTAAGCAACAAAGACAAACGTTCCTTACTGGAAAATATATTTCAGACAGTATTTTAACCACATCAGGATGTCATTAATCACTTCAAAGATTTTTATTATTATTATTATTACTTTCCAGGTGAACTTTCACAGCGGTTCTCTAAACAAATCACTATCTGAGTGTACAAAGCCTCGGCAAATATGTTTCCCTTTGGCAGAGTGCTTCAGTGCTTTTGCCACGGTCAGAATACCAGTGCGGATCTCAGCGGATTGAGCCACTGTAAATATGTACTAAATAAAGTGCTGCAGCTTGGGTTGAAGGATTGCAATCAAAGAGCAGAGAGAGAGAGAGAGTTTTATTATTATTATTTTTTTTTTTAATGCATTCCTCTGGCTGGCCTAAACCCTCTGTCCGACGGAAGTACTGGGCACTCGCCCTGCTCTCTGCTGTGTGCCAGTGACCCTGTCCTGATCCACAATGATTACGTCCAGACTGCAGGGCTCAACCTTCCTTAGCCCAAAGCCACTGCCACACCCACTACACAGGCTCCCACACTCACCCCCTCATATTTACACAACCGCTAACCCTGGATTAAACAGGAATGACCCGCATATAAAGTACTCCGCTTAACTGGCTCATCTTAAAGAGACAGTTCAACCCAAAAAAAATCTAAATTCTGTCATCATTTATTTACCCTCAGGTCTTTTCTTTTCTTTCTTTCTTTTTTTCTTTTTTTAATGTAAGTAGTCTTTTGTTAATTATTGCAAAGACTTTAAAAAAATCTAAATCTTTCTTTCTTTCTTTCTTTCTTTCTTTTTTTCTTTCTTTCTTTCTTCCTTTCTTTCTTTCTTTCTTTCTTTCTTTCTTTCTTTCTTTCTTTCTTTCTTTCTTTCTTTCGTTCTTTCTTTCTTTCTTTCTTTCTTTCTTTCATTATTTCTTTCGTTCTTTCTTTCCTGTTAAGTTTAATTTTTTTTTTATTTTACTTTGAAAACCCTTATGCATCTTTTTTTGTACAAGCTCCATAACAGACACACAATTAGATTTTCTTTCTTTCTTTCTTTCTTTCTTTCTTTCTTTCTTTCTTTCTTTCTTTCTTTCTTTCTTTCTTTCTTTCTTTCTTTCTTTCTTTCTTTCTTTCTTTCCTACTTACTTTCCTGTTAATTTAATTTATTTTAATTATTTTATTTTTATTTTACTTTGAAAACCCTTATACCCTTTTTTGTACGAGCTACATAACTTTCTTTCTTTCTTTCTTTCTTTCTTTCTTTCTTTCTTTCTTTCTTTCTTTTTTTCTTTCTTTCTTTCTTTCTTTCTTTCTTTTTTTCTTTCTTTCTTTCTTTCTTTCTTTCTTTTCTTTCTTTCTTTTTTATATTTTTTACATTTTTTATATTTTATAACATTACTACTGTTCTTATCACAACCACTATTACTGTTTTTGAGTTTTAAAAAGTTTTTTTTAATGTTATTAAATGTTATATTAAATGTTATATAATTATCATAAATCCTAATCATCAATCAAAATTTTATTTATTGTATTTTTATAAACAAAAAAAATGTTCTTTTCTTTTCTTTCTTTTTTTGAAAAACAAAATGTTTTAATTTTATTTAAGTCATCTTTTGTTAGTTAAAAAATCTAAATCTTTCTTTCTTTCTTTCTTTCTTTCTTTCTTTCTTTCTTTCTTTCTTTCTTTCTTTCTTTCTTTCTTTCTTTCTTTCTTTCTTTCTTTCTTTCTTTCTTTCTTTCATATTTTAAATGTATCTTTCATACATTACTACTGTTCTTATCACAGCCACTATTGCTGTTTTTGAGCTAAAAACGTTTCTTTAATGTTGTTATTAAATGTTATATTCCTAACTATTTCCATATTGAGATCTTTATTAATTTTCATGAATCCTAATCATCAATCAATTTTTATTGTATTTTTTATAAACCAAAAAAACAACAATATGAATTATTTTTTCTTTTCTTTTCTTTATTTTTTGAAAAACAAAATGTTTTAAGAAATCTTTTATTAATTAAAAAATCTAAATCTTTTTTTTTCTTTCTTTCTTTCTTTCTTTCTTTCTTTCTTTCTTTCTTTCTTTCTTTCTTTCTTTCTTTCTTTCTTTCTTTCTTTCTTATTTTATTAACATTACTACTGTTCTTATCACAACCGCTATTGCTGTTTTTGAGTAAAAAAAAGTTTTTTTTTTATGTTATGGTATTAAATGTTATATTCTTAAATATTTCCATATTGAGATATTTATTGATTTTCATAAATCCTAATCATCAATCAGGCTTGATTTTATTTCATTTCATTTTGTAAACAAACAAAAAATCTATACAAATCTAATTATAACAGAAAAAAAATATATCGACTATATATATAGTCTAAATATATAAATGTAAATATAATTTTTTTTGTATTTTAAATTGTGTGTTTTTGCTATATGGGATGATTTTAGTTATTACTCAAAACAACAACAAGAAGAAGATAGTTTGTGACCAAATGCTGGTTTGAGGTTATTGATGAACTTATTTTCTACATGAGCTATATTAAAAGCTTTTTTAATGTTATGTTATTAAATGTTATATTATTTTACTTTATCATTTTGAAAATCTTTATGCAACTTTTTCTTTCTTTTTTTCTTTCTTTCTTTCTTTCTTTCTTTCTTTCTTTCTTTCTTTCTTTCTTTCTTTCTTTCTTTCTTTCTTTCTTTCATATTTTATATCATAATATAACTACTGTTCATCTCGATCATTATTACTGTTTTTGAGAAAACAGTAATAAAATAGATTTTTTTGAGAATCTTTATGCATTATGTATGTATATATGTATGAATGTATTTCTTTCTTTCTTTCTTTCTTTCTTTCTTTCTTTCTTTCTTTCTTTCTTTCTTTCTTTCTTTCTTTCTTTTTGTTTTACAATGTAAACTTGTGTGCATTTGGATAAAATTTGGCGGGACAAAAAGAGAAAAGTCTTTGTCAGCTTTGTATATATATATATATATATATATCAGTAAAAAAATCAGTGAATAAAAAATATATAAAATCAGTGACATGAAGGAATTTATATATTTATATAAACAGGTCATCAATTAGGTTTTTTTATTTTATTTTATCTTTTATCTTTAATCTTTATGCATCTTCTTTCTTTCTTATTGATCTTTTCTTAACTTATTTATTTATTTATTTGTTTGTTGTTGTTTTACAGTGTAAACTTGTGTGGTGTTGGATGTAAATTTCGTGAAAAAAAGAAAAATCTTTGTCAGCTCCAAAAATCCGTCATGTCACTAATTATATTTAAAAAAAAAAAAAAAAGGTCTATGGTGGGAGATATTTAATTCTGACAGTATCCAAAGCAAACAGAGCCACTGTTTGGCACTGAAATGTGCTGCTAAGAGCCTGCTGTGCCAACCTTCATCTGCATACAGTCAGGAAAATCAAGACCAAAAACTTCACAGAATAAATATTTTGTCTATTATGATTAAGCTTTAAGCTTGAAAGTGATTTATTGTCAGCTCTGTTTAACACACTTTACCATGTTGTTCTGCAGATGCCTCTCCAAGAATCAAGTTCAATCAGGACTTCAAAGTGCACCAAGTAAGTTTTTGCACATAATTCTGCACATTTGCCCACAAAAATTAGGTTCAGTTAATGTAGCGTTACATTCCAAATAGCTCATCCCTGTGCCCCAATGCCTTTGAAGGGACAAAGGGGACCAAAAAAAAAAAAAAAAACTCTTCTGAGGTTCAATTAAACCTGCACAAAGAATCAAAGAATAATAGATGCAATGTATTCATCAGGTGTACTCTTCAAAATCTTTAATTTAAAAGGTCTCTTTGAAGTGAACAGTTTTAGAAGGACAGTACAACAAGTACAAATTCAAATTTGCTGTTAATTTACTGATGTAGATGTGAAACTAGTCATTGGTGATGCATATAGCTGCCCATCTAATACCTGTGGCTCCGGGCAATATATTGAGGAGTTATAAAGCAAAACGATTGGTCTGTGCAAAGAACTGAATATTATTTTGGACAGTTCATTTTAGTAAACTAGTTAAGTACACTAGTTTGTGTATGTAATAATGCCGTAACATACAGTGTACACAATTGTGTACATTCCGGTCATGTGCAACCAACATTTTTTTCTGATATGCCTGGAGCCTTAATCTTTCCTTACCTAGTTTTAGTTGTTGGTTTTATTGTAAATGGAGCTGGAAGCCTAGATGATAGATGCAGAAAATACAACTGTCTGAGTTTATTGGGTAAAACAGTGAGTAATAGTCTCTAAAGAACAATGCTCGACCTGTCATTTCCAAATGAAAGAGAAGCAGTGTGCTGTTCTGAAAATTACCCTCGAGAAGCTCGAGACTGTTGTCTGAAAGGTGAAGAGTTCTTTATATGAGAACTGAAAGTTGGCTCAGAATCCTGTCAACTCGGCAAATTCAGTATGCGACACAGTTCACTGAGTTCAATTTTCGGTTTGAGGATGATGTTTATTGAAGTGTCAACCATCCACAGGAATGGAAATGAAAAACAAAAGCCACTTTCCAGGAATAGGGGACAAAATGGGGCCTGAAAACCTCTTAGAAAATAAAGTCTTTTTTCCTTTTCAAATGGTCACTTGTGTGCTTAACCTTCTGAATCTAAGTGAAATATATATATATATATATATATATATATATATATATATATTTTTTTTTTTTTTTAACTGAAAATATATTTATTTATAATTATCATATACCAAGATATATTACAAAAATATAGTTCAGGGGCAAGAAAATCGTACAGTACACTCTTAAAAATAAAGGTGCTTCAAGATGCCATAGAAGAACGTTTTTTTGTCTAAATGGTTTCATAAAGAACCTTTAACATCTGAAGAACCTTTATGTTTCAATAGGTTCTTTGTGGCAAAAGAGGGTTCTTCAGATTATAAAAAAGTAATAAAGAGATGGTTCTTTAAAGAACCTTTGACTGAATGGTTCTTTGTGGAACCAAAAATGGTTCCACTATGGCATCGCTGTGATCAACCTTTTTAAGCATCTTTATTTTTAAGAGTGTAGCCTACGTTTAGGCTGAATACAAATGTAGATGGAATAGCTTGCTTGATGTGTTATATGTTCACATGTGCCATAGACAACAGATTTTTTATTTATTTTATTTTATTTTATTTTATTTTATTATTTTATTTTATTTTATTTTATTTTATTTTATTTTATTTTATTTTATTTTATTTTATTTTATTTTATTTTATTTTATTTTATTTTATTTTATTTTATTTTATTTTCCCTCACCACAAATGTGGCATATGTGAATTTATTTTCTTGGATTGAAATGGAATTGAATTGAATTGAATTGAATTGAATTGATTTTATTATTTTATTTTTTATTTTATTTTATTTTATTTTATTTTATTTTATTTTATTATTTTATCTCACCACAAATATGACATATGTGAATTTATTTTCTTGGATTGAAATGGAATTGAATTGAATTGAATTGGTTTTATTTTATTTTATTTTATTTATTTTATTTTATTTTATTTTATTTTATTTTATTTTATTTTATTTTATTTTATTTTATTTTATTTTATTTTATTTTATTTTATTTTATTTTATTTTATTTTATTTTTATTTTATTTTATTTTATTTTATCTCACCACAAATGTGGCATATGTGAATTTATTTTCTTGGATTGAAATATTTATTTTATTTTATTTTATTTTATTTTATTTTATTTATTTTATTTTATTTTATTTTATTTTATTTTATTTTATTTTATTTTATTTTATTTATTTTATTTTATTTTATTTTATTTTATTTTATTTTATTTTATTTTATTTTTATTTTATTTTATCTCACCACAAATGTGGCATATGTGAATTTATTTTCTTGGATTGAAATATTTATTTTATTTTATTTTATTTTATTTTATTTTATTTTATTTTATTTTATTTTATTTTATCTCACCACAAATGTGGCATATGTGAATTTATTTTCTTGGATTGAAATATTTATTATTTTATTTTATTTTATTTTATTTTATTTTATTTTATTTTATTTTATTATTTTATTTTATTTTATTTTATTTTATTTTATTTATTTCCCCACCACAAATGTGGCATTTTGAAATGTAATGTATTTGAAAATGTATGTTTTTGCCATATGGGATGGTTGCAGATTTTGCCTAAATTAAGTTACTCAAACAAAGCAAGCTAGTTTGTGGTCAAATGCTGGTTTGAAGTTATCAATGAACTTATTTTTCTGCATAAACAACATTAAAACATTTTATTTAATCATTATTTTTATAGCAATTTAATTAACGGTAGGAAAGTGGCAAAAGGAGAGCTTGACTAAAGCACATTTATCAAGTAGCTCCATAACCATGTGGCTGACTCAGAGCTTAGCACTGTAACAAGGACAACTTGTTTTGTTTCCACTGCCCACTTAATTCATGGTTCCAATGTGTGACCATACATTACAGTATATTTTGAGAATACAGCTGGCTGGCAGGTCTGGGTAATCGACGTCAGAGGTAGGAGCACTGAACAATTTTGATGCCTGTTGTGTTCGACCACACGCAAACACAGGTATTAAGATGACAGGACAACAGCAGCCAGCCAGCATATTATTTCTTTTTACAGTTTTTCTGGAAATATAAACCCACGCTTAATGCGCCACATGCAACCTGATCGAGACATTTAATTAATAAACTTGTGTAAGTGATATATGTAGCTCAAATAGAAATCTAGAAGTAGCTTCGCTGCAAGCACATGCTGTATATGCATCTATTTCTCTTTAAGGCAGGCATGAACTTGAGCTTGTGTGTTTGCCTCTTGTCAGGCTGAAGTGATTCAGAGCGAGTGCAGGCCCAGTTGTAAATAAGCCTCTGGCTACAGTCAGCGCTGCCAGTATGCAGGAGGATACCTGCCTGCCAGACAAGCCCCTTTTACTCTTTAACCTAAAAATGGAATTGAGCTAGGGCTGTCACGATATCAAAATTTTCAGTATACGATTATCGTGGCCAAAAGAATTCATAATAACGATATATTAGTTCTATAGTAATTTTGAAAAAATAAAAAATGAATAATGGCATAATTCAAATTATTCTCAAAGTCTTAAGTAGCACTACACGTTTATTTTGTACTATATGTTTTATTGTAGCAATAGCCAAAAATACATTGTATGGGTCAAAATCAATTTTTCTTGTATGCCAAAAATCATTAGGATATTAAATAAAGATCATGTTCCATGAAGATATTTTGTAAACTTTCTACCATCAACTTAATATTTGATTAGTGATATGCATAGAACTTCATTTAGATAAATTTAAAGGTGATGTTCTCAATATTCACATTTTTTTGCACACTTAGATTTTTCAAATAGATGTATCTCGGTCAAATAAAGTCCTACCCTAACAAATCATACATCAATGAAAAGCTTTTTTTTAGATGATGTATAAATCTTAATCTCAATTTCAAATAATTTACCCTTATGACTTACTTATGACAGTATCTCACAAAAATTAGTACATCCCTCACATTTTTGCAACAATTTTAGTATATCTTCTCAAGGGACAATACTATAGAAATGGAACTTGAATATATTTTAGAGTAGTCAATGTGCAGCTTGTATAGCAGTATAGATTTACTGTCCTCTGAAAATGACTCAACATACAGCCATTATTGTCAAAATAGCTGGCAAAAAAGGTGGGTACATCCTAAGTGTTAACAGTAATATGTCCTTTAATTATGCAAAGCCACATGTCCTATTCATCATGTTAATGTTTTTGTCTGCTTGACAGGACCATAAAAAGTTGTGTATCTTGTATTAGAGCAGTTAAAATTAGATGCTTTAAGTAGAATTCTCTCATACTGACCACTGGATGTTCAACATGGCATCTCATGGCAAAGAACTCTCCGAGGATTTGTAAATGTTAATTGTTGCTCTCCACAAAGATGGCCAAGGCTATTAGAGGTTCAGTAACACCCTGAAACTGAGTTACAGTACAGTGGCCAGGGTCATACAGAGGTTTTCCAAGATGGGTTTCATTCAGAATAGGCCTCACAAGGGTCAATCAACGAAGTTGAGCACTCGTTCTGTGCATCAGGTGCAGAACCTGGCTTCCAAAAACATATGCATGAGTGCAGATGCATTGCTTTAGAGGTTGCAGAAGTAGAAGGTCAGCTTGTCAGTGCTCAGACAATACGCCGCACACTGCAACAAGTCGATTTTCACAGGAAGCCTCTTCTTAAGCTGGCCCACAAGACAGCCCACAAACAGTTTTCTGAAGAAAACCTGTTCAAGAGCATGAATTACTGGAATAAAGATAAACATGTTTGGCTGAGATGGTGTCCAGCATGTGTGGTGATGCCCTGGTGAGGAGTACCAAGAAAATTGTGTCTTGCCTACAGTCAAGCATGGTGGTGGTGGTGGTGTAATGGTCTGGGACTGCTTGAGTGTTGCTGGTACTGGGAAGCTGCAGAAAAAACATGGATTCCAACATGTACTGTACATTTTGAAGCAGAACATGATGCTTTTTACAATACAAGTTGTGTCAAAGCAACCTTACAGTATTAAAGCTGCACATTGTGTCTGTGAAGTTTCAGCTCAAAATATCCCACATCATTTTTATTATATCATTTTGAAAATGCCTATTTTAAGTGGAAGCAGAAACAAGCTGTTTTTGTGTATGACTCTTTAAATGTAAAAAGACATATTCTTTTCCAGAATAGGACTGTGCCTTTACAGCTCGTATCTCGGATACTCTGCTAAAAACATCTGTTTGGTTTTGATTAGCATGTCTATTTGAACTGAAATCATGCGTTTTAAACCATATTAGTTCAACTTCTGATACAGGGTTTTCTGAGAGCACACATCCAAAGCACAAGCAACAGAAAGCGCATGTCACACGGCATGTGAGTACTAAACTAAGTTCGCTTTCATGTCTTATTGCGCTTAAACTCTCAAATGCACACAGGAGTTACAAAAACAGTTGGTTATGTCTGTGAAGGTAAACAGCTGGGAAACAAATTGCATGTTTATATTAGATTTGTGTGGCAGCAGCATAACATACAGTAAATAAACCAAATCCACTGCTCTCTTGTCTGCTCTGAGGCTGGGACTCTAAATAGTGTTCTGTGTTCGTCTGTGCAGCCAAGGACAGAACAGTTAGCATACTTTTTGCATGAACTTTTGCCATGGCGAACTGTTACACCATTGTTGCTTGCAAAAAACAAAGTGACGGTGCTGTGGGTGAAAACGTGCACATTAAGAGGCGGTAATATTATAATAAGATTCCCTTAGTGCGTCGGGGGGAAGCAAAATCTGACGCACTCGGTTTTTCACATGCTTGCAGAAAAAGGCTTACCAAAACAAAGTTGCTAAGTTGGTGGATGCACTGGGGACCCAATTATAGCACTTAAGATTTTCATGATATGTCACCTTTAAACACTGTCAGTTATTTGCCTTGTAAGGTGCTGCCTCTAGTTTGGGAATTTTTTTTTTCTCAGCCTTGTGCACTCTGGAATATATTATTTCTAACCATGACCTGCAGGCATTCCATGAGGTAATAACGTGATGTCGTTCAGTATACACAGAGCAAAACAGAAACAATAAGGGAAAGAATGAAAACATTAATCTGCATTGTCCACGTGGTGAAATGTCGGATGGCACGCACAAACACCCCTCCCCGTCCGCCTTGTGTCATAGCAGTCAGCCAGTCTCTGCGCAGAACATTAATGCACTCCAGATAAACCACAGCAAATAGACCACAGCAAAGACTTGACGAAATGTTATATAAAGCCACAGAAAAAACACCTATTTCTCGAAGGCTGCAACTGTACGCTGCCTTCAAACAGAATTCAGCGTGTCTATGGATTTATGGGTCCCAGCAAGTGGTCTAACGGGCCACGGGGGTGGACCTGCTGAGCCACTGAGTGGCAGCGTGTTTTAGGTAGGACTGTTTTTTTTTTTAAGTAGTAAGAAAGTTATTTTACAAGTCTGGGAGCAACAGCTGTACAAGACTTGCAATGCATTAAAACATGTGCCAGTAACTACTATATCCAAAAGGCATTATGCACAGAGCATGCCGTCTCCTGAGCCAGTGACCTCCAAACTAGTTTGCAGATGGCTTCCAGGGGTGCTCTGTTATTCCATCCTCCACGCTCCCTATTTTTGCACTTGTCAATAGGAAGAACTCTATATTCGTTCACACTTTCTAGAGTTTCCAGATTCCATTGTGAGCCCGAGTTGCTCAACCGGCGTGTTGACGTGGCGTTAGTTTTCTAATAACTTATGAGAGTGTATCTTGAATATAAGTGTTTTTGTTGTACTGCACTAGTAGCTTCTTTTACTCATATTGTTTTATCTTGTTTATATTTAAAACAAGTGAAAAACTCTCTGAGTGTTGTATGAAAAGTATGAAAATACATCTTATTCTTGCTTTTAAACTGAATCTGTTTCGTTTCAACGATCTTAAACAATACCTCAGGGTAAAATAGTATTTTGCAGTCTTTTTTGCTAGCACATCCACATAGATTGTCATATTAACAATGCAAACTTACAGAAGTTTGACTTTAACAATAGATTTTACCAAGTTAAGTAGCATTCATTTATATTGCACTTTTATACAAGCTTTTATACAAGCAACTTTACAGTGATAAACAGGAAAATAACAGCATTGTTGCAAAGTGAAAAGAATGCAATTTAAGCTGCAAAGCAGCTCTCAAAAGACAATAGTGACATTATACAGCTCAATTTAGTTCAATGACACTGTCAGTGTTGCAAAGTTCATTAGCTATTAAGCAAACTTAATTCAGCTATAAAACAGCTCTACTGACGATTCAGACGATGTCAGTTCAGTGTTGATTATAGGATAGGAGTATCCAAATAATTAACAAACCATAATCTTATGAAAACTGCATTTCATGTGTTTTTCTTTTTCCTTTTCAGACTTCAGAAAACTAAAGGGAGTCAGGCAGCCAGAAAAATCTCTGCCTGTCTCAACAAAGTCATAAAGACTTTGGGGTGTACTCTTTTGACCTATACTAGCTATACCCACCTATACAATGCAACATAATAGCAACTACTTGACGGGCAACTTAACAATACCCTGGCACGGCTGTGGCGTGTTTCGGTGGAGAAAAGCACTACTCACATTTCTTCTGAAAATGTAAACATGTAGTTATACTCGATTTTCCATTAAACACACGCACCGGAGGCGTTTGAGGATCCTTTAAAATATGTGCCGTATCCAGTTCCGGAGACCCAATCAATTTGTTCCGGCAGAAAATAAGGCCTCTGTGATCTCTCAAATCCATGCGAATCCAGCAGACAACAGAGTTTACGTGATGTCGATTTATTTGTGAGAAATGGCTTTGTTTTGGTCTGAAACGTCAAAACAGCGGTTAGATCGCTCCTCGCCCGCTCCCTCAGAGCTCGGGGTAAAAATAAACCATGATCTAGCGGGGGCAATTGGTGGCTGCATGTGTGGATCAAATGATGAGATGAGAGACAAACTACACCTTAATGTTCGAACCTGACCAGTGTTTAAAATTCTTTTCCCGTGACACTGTAATGTAATGCAGGGGGACCAATCAAGACCTTATTATGCTACACTCATCTGAGTCATTATCGCTGTAATCAGTATTTATACACAAGTGGCTTTCTCGCTCGCTCTAACGCGCTCGCTCTCGCCCTCTCCTTCTCCCTGCACTTTGTCGAAACATGCAGCTCTATCTAGATCTCATGCATGAAAAGAGATCTAGTTCCCTTTGTCGAGGCTTGTATCTCCCAGGTCCCCGAGAGCTTGTTCGAGCATTACATCATGCGCTGGAACAAAGACACGCTGGGATGGGCTGGGTAACGGGAAGGGATGGAGGTTGGGCTGGTGCTGAGATCAGGTTTTTGGGAAAAGTCATGGGAAGTTGGGGAGGGGGGGAGGAAGTAAAGAAAGAACGACCTAAATTAGTGTGGGAGCAGATGGAAAAACGGAGCCCTCACAAATCCAGGTAAAGCTGGTTGGTGAAACAAGCTGCTTTTAAAAGCTTCCACGCCGGCTTTTACGAGACCTTGACATGTACGACCGTTTACAGTCAGATATTCCGCAACAGAGCTAAATGATTATCACATGGGTGGACACGAAGGGGGATGTTGCGTTTTCAAGATGACACTGAGACTGAAACATCAACGGCCAGACATATTTCCAAAACACAGCAGACAATTAGTCGGTTTCGTAGTCTTTGCGCCTCTGTGGTTTGCTCCGACTCATTCAGGAAGGTTGAACACGGCAGCCAGGAAAGATGTTTAGACTCGAGACAAGCTCCAAACCCTACGGAAATACAACACTTCGTGAGATTTCTTTGTCCACAATGTTGCAAATTAAATTTGTTCGAGCAATTTTAGGTCAACATCATGAAATATTTAACCAAAATATTGGAATCTTTGCAGCAGAATTACATGAGGTGATTTTTTTTTTTTTTCACTTTTATGGTATGTATTATATTTCAGATTCAGATCAGATTTCTTATTATTGCCTCAATCTGATTTTTGGATCCGATACAACATTTTTCACAGGATTATGATAAGATGATTAGTAAACGTGGCTTGAGGCTTATACCTTTGACTTGTAATTTTATTATTTGGCTTCTACGCAGGCCAGTTTAATTTACGCAACCGCAGGATTGTAAAACAGCAGTGGTATTATCAAATATTTTTATGCGTGTCTCAATGTCCCAGTCAAGAGGGTTGGATGACAAGAATGGCCTTGTGCACTTGACCTGCGGGTTTGTGTACGCGCATGTTAGCGTGCCAGCGTATGCATGCCTCGTTCTGGGATTGACTTGACGCTCTTGCAGATACTCAAATTTCTTCATAAATCCTAGTGCACCTCTGGGTTCCCCTGCACCTGGCACTGGGAGATCAAGCGCCACATGAACCCTTAATTCCAAGAATGATGGCCTTGTGGGATTCAGCCGCATCGAAACATGGGAGCTCGTCGGGTTGCCTCTCTGAAAGCCACCAATCAGGTAATAATCCTCTAATGCCTGCAGAGCTAATCAGCCTCTACGCCAGCGCCCGCTGCCAGACCTCGCTGCTGTTGGCATCGGGTTCTGGCTAAAGTTTCCAATGGACTTGACAGCAGCAGGGCTTGTAGGACCACGCTTGACCTGTGCTAACTGTGGTCTCTTGGGTCGTAAAACAATTCACTCAAAAATGAACATGCTGTTATCGTTTACTCGTCCTAAATTACTTTCTTTCTTCAGTTAAACACAGAAAGTTTTTTTTTAATCTTAGAGGTGCTATTTTTCATACAATGGAAGTGAATGGGAATTGAAGATTGAGTCTTTTAAGCTCCAAAAATGACAAAAGGCACCATAAAAGTAGTCCGCGGGACTTCTGTGTTCTATTTCATGTCTTCCAAAGACATCTGATAGCTTTGTGTGAGGAAAATTTTGGACTGTTCCTCACACAAAGCTATCAAATGGCTACAGAAGACTTGAAATATAACACAGAACTTCTGTGGACTACTTTTATGTGCCTTGCATTTCTATAGTGCATTTAACAGAAAAGCATGGCACTAGCAATGCCAAGGTCATGAGTTCGATTCCTAGGGAATGCATGAACTCATTAAATGTACCTTGCATGTAATGTAAGTTTTCTGGAATAAAAGCATCTGCCAAATGCATAAATGTGATGTCATTTTTTTACGTTATATCCTACCTATAGCTCAAACTGTACAGCAAGGAGATAGCAATGCCAGGGTCATGGGTTCAGTTCCCAGGGAAAGCAAGAACTGATCAAATGTGTACCTTGAATGCAATGTAAGTCATTTCGGATAAATGTGATGTAAATGTATATGTGACCCTGGACCACAAAACCAGTCTTAAGTCGCTGGGGTATATTTGTAGCAATAGCCAAAAATGCATGGTATGGGTCAAAATTATAGATTTTTCTTTTATGTCAAAAATCATTAGGAAATTAAGTAAAGATCATGTTACATTAAGATTTTTTGTAAAATTCCTACTGTAAACCTATCAAAATGTAATTTTTGATTAGTAATATGCATTGTTAAGAACTTAATTTGGACAACTTTAAAGGTAATTTTCTCTGTATTTTGATTTTTTTGCACCCTTAGATTCCAGATTTTCAAATAGATGTATCTCGGCCAAATATTGTCCTATCCTAACAAACCATACATCAATAGAAAGCTTATTTATTGAGCTTTCATATGATCTATATATCTCAGTTTTGTAAAATTTAACCTTATGACTGGTTTTGTGGTCCAGGGTCACATATGTCATATCCTTCCTGAAGCTGAAATAGTAGGATACAACACTAGCAATGCCAAGGTAATGGGTTTGATTCCTAGGAAATGCATGAACTGATAAAATGTACCTTTGCATGTAATGCAAGTCGTTTTGAGAGAAAAAAAAAACATCTGCCAAATGCATAAATGTGATGTAAATGCACATTATATCCTTCCTGCAGCTCAAACAGTACAGCACAGAGATAGAAATGCCAAGGTCATGAATTCGGTTCCCAGAGAAAGCAAGAATTGATAAAATGTGTACCTTGAATGCAATGTACCTCATTTTGGCATCTGACAAATGCATAAATGTGAAGTAAATGTATATATTATATCCTTCCTGTAGCTGAAACAGTAGGACACAATGCTAGCAATGCCAAGGCCATGGGTTTGATTCCTAGTAAATGCATGAACTGATAAAATGTACCTTTGCATGTAATGCAATTCGCTTTGAATAAAAGCATTTGTCAAATGCATACATGTGATGTAAATGTATATATTTTATGCTTCTTGTAGCCCAACAGTACAGCACAGTGATAGAAATGCCAAGGTCATGGGTTCAGTTCCCAAGGAAAGCAAGAACTGAACAAATGTGTACCTTGAATGCAATCTAAGTCCCACTGGATAAAAGTCATTTTGGAAAAAAGTATCTACTAAATGCATAAACGTAACTTAAACGTATATATTATATCCTTCCTGTCACTGAAATAATAGGACACAGCGCTAGCATGTAATTTTAGATAAAAGTATCTACCAAATGCATAAAAGTACTCTAAATGTATATATTGTATCCTTTCTGTAGCTCAAACAGTACAGAATGGCGATGGAAATGCCACGGTCATTAGTTTAGTTTACAGGAAAAGCAAAAACTGATCAAATGTGTACCCTGAATTCACGTCCTATTGGATAAGTCATTTTGGAAAAAGGTATTTACCAGATGCATAAATGTAATGTAAATGTATACATTATAGCCTACCTGTAGCTGATAAAGCAGGACACGGCGCTAGCATTACAAGGTCATGGGTTTGATTCCCAAGCGAAAACTGAAACCATGTGCCTTGAATGCAATGCATGTCGCTTTGGATAAAAACATCTGCTGATGAATAAATGTGACTATTTTATGGTGTTTTAATATCATTTTTGGTATAACTTTGTCTTTTTGTACTACCACATGGTCAAGAAACGTACAATTTTAAACATCATATAGAATACAGGAAAATAATAAAATAGTAAATGGTTTTCACATAATCTGTTCTTAGAAATAGTTTAGTGTACTTTGGTTAGAAGCTTGAATGTTGTAGACCGCGTAATCGGATCCCTTTTCTCATTTACTCACCTTCTAGTCACACATCTTTATCTGTCATTCAAGACGCCGGTATGTTGACGGGTCTTTTGCACTGCACCATGAAAATCCTTTACTAGGAATCTGCCACATCATCACATAGTAGGAGTGGTATATTTGTTTTACACCAGCCTAAAGGTACATTTAAACTTTTGTAGAGTTGGATAAAAGTAAAACATGTTGTACTGGTCTGTAGTTTCAAATGTGTTGTAGTGACGGCCCACAGATATAAGACTTGGACTTGCGATTATCGCTCTGCTAAAACCTGATGAGCTGCCTATTTAGGCAGGGTGTCACAGTCTCCAAAAGGTAGGCATCATGATTTTGAGGCCTGCTTTTGGCCAAATTCACATTCAATGCTAGGTCAGTCTGTTTCCAATCAGCCACTTATAAGGTTCTTATACAGTTAGAATGCTTCTCTTAGAAAACAGTTAAGCCGTAGACAGCAAGGCAGCTAGGTTTTGGAACGGAGCCGGCACGTGATCATATATTTATCTCGTATTTTACTGCTGCTTTGGTTTATAAGCTCTCAAAAGGTACTTGAGAAAAGAGGCCTAAAGTGGGCTGAAGAAATTCCAGTCTGGCTCCAGATGCAAATGAAAAATGGATAACAGTTCAACTGTCTCTAATGTTCATTGTTTGGAAAGCAGAATGTGTTTAAGATTAATATCTACGCATATATAAATGCAGGACATTCTAAAGTCATGCAATGAATCTTTAGAAGGTGGGCTCGTTTTTCCCAGGCCACACACTGTGCTCCGTATTAAACTAATATCAGATCAAAGGTGGACAATTCATCAGCCTTCAAAGGGACTGTCATTTTAAAAAAATCGGCCGTCACGTACATTCGCAAGCTGCTGAGCGGTTGGCTTTGGCAAGATACGTCAAGCAAGAGTGAGAAATGGCGTTAGATGCGAAAGACAGTGATGGTGCCACAGACTTCCTGCCCTACTGGCAGAGAACTTTATGATTTGGCTCTTTGACTAAAGCAGAACAAAACATTATTGCACAAACAGATATAAAACTATTTAATGACAGGATTGGAAAAGCCATTACTAAGAGTAGAAAAGGCAAAAATGAAAAAAAAGAGAGAAAATGCTAGAATTGCCAAGGAGAAGATGAGTAATCCACTGTATGGCCAACTGAAAATATTAAAGACATTGCTAATATCCCACAAGTTTAGCAAACGTAAACACTGACGGAGGAAAAAAAAAAGTGCATAGTTTAATAGCCAGCCCGGAAAACCACAAGAAAGACTGGCTTAAACTAACATATCCTAGCCAAGGAACACTGGACTGTGAACACATCAAAGAAAAAGAACGACTACAAGAAGAGGTAATGATTATACAAACAACTGAGATCAGTCGTTCACACTCTGCTTTACTTTAAAGGAGGTCAAGGAATTAAAGCATTGTCAGGTTCGGTGTCAGCTTAATTAACTCGAGCCAAAGTCTTTGATTATTTGAAGATTTTTTGACTTTTTATGAAGGGAGTATTCCCTACA
This sequence comes from Garra rufa, assembly GCF_049309525.1. Lineage (NCBI taxonomy): Eukaryota > Metazoa > Chordata > Actinopteri > Cypriniformes > Cyprinidae > Garra > Garra rufa. The sequence goes on along the minus strand of NC_133368.1, from coordinate 42,258,215 downwards.
GTGTGTTTATCATGTTTTTGTAGGCTGATTATGAGACAGAGACCTGGCAACAAGTCCTGACTTGTCCGTGACATTGATTTGAGCTCTCGAGTACGTCCATCCCATTAGCCAAAGGCCTTTGAAAATAAATGCTGACTACACACACTTGCTTCTCGGAATTGGAGGCTTTTCCAAACACATTTACATCTCGCTGGTTCAAAAAGACTTTATACGGCCTTAGACAAAGAAATGAACAGGAATTGCCGTTCAATACGACATCAGTGTGTTTCTGACAACTATTGGCCGCCAGCCTGACTGCCATCTTTTTTTTTTTTTTTTTACCATCTGCTGAAATGCATAAAGTTGGGGTCAATTTCACGCTGGAGGCTTCAAGTCTGCACGATTAAATATTTTTCTCAAAACTGTCATATAATGTAATGAAGACACAACAATGCACATTTGAACAAATGTCAATGTGAAATTGCATTAACTGTTTTATAACCAGACGCGATTTACTTTAAAGTTTAGAGCGTTGTAGAGAAATATCCGTTTACTGAAAGTACTATAATTCTTTGTGACACAGACTCCAAATATAAACAAGGTCACAAAATGTCAAGTTCAACACAGCATTGGGGTTAACCACAATGAGACCCACAATCAGACAGTTTCTTGCTCCGTGCAACACATTTGAGAGATCCCTCAGGGCTTTAAAGATGGCAGCTGCTTAATAACGGATATTTCTCTACAACGCTCTACAACGCTCTAAACTTTAAAGTAAATCGCGTCTGGTTATAAAACAGTTAATGTAATTTCACATTGACATGTTCACACGGGACCTGTCAGAAACACGCAGGCCTTAGTTGCCATCCCCTCTTCATCATATGGAGCTGTGCAAGCGCATTAGTTTACTGGTGACAAGCAATGGTAATTTGAGACAGATATATGGGTGTACATTTGAAACCAGGGTTTGTAAACATTTCTTTCTGCAGATCTACAGCATGCAGCCACTAGTGGTGCAAGATGTTGGGATTTCTCTGTTGTAGAGTGTTGAAAATCGAGTAGCAGGAGAATAACAGCCTTGGATTAGTATAATATTAGTGCACTTAACATTAACACAGCTGTGCAATCTTAAAATTAGTTATTTTGAAACTATTATAAATTCATTTTAATTTATTATAAATAAATGCTTTTTTGTACTTTTTAGTCTTTAAAGACATTGTTAATATATATTTATGACCCTAGACCACAAAACCAGTCTGAAGTAGCACTGGTATATTTGTAGCAATAGCCAAAAATACACTGTATGGGTCAAAATTTTAGATTTTAGACTTAATTTGGACAACTTTAAAGGCAATTTTCTCAATATTTTGATTTTATTGCACCCTTAGATTCCAGATTTTCAAATAGTTGTGTCTTGGCCAAATACTGTCCTATTGTCACAGGGAGTCAGACTGAGACGTGCGGATCCATTTGCAGCATTTATTGAGAATCGTAAACAGGCAGGAATAATCACCAGGAAAACAGGAACAACGTAGGAAATCCAGGAAACAGTTCGATACACAGGCAATGGTCGCAATGGCAGGTAGCAGGAATCAATAACGGGGTACACAGTCCAGAGTCATACACAGAGAATCCAACACAGAGATAAACGCTTAGAATTACGACCATAGGAACAATAAGACTTCGCAAGGTGGCTGTGTGTGTGAGTGGCTTAAATGCATGTGGGTAAATTTGAAACAGGTGTGTGCAGCAATCAGTTCAGTGGAAAACGAGGAACAGATGTGTGCAGTGATTGGTGCAGTGGCTTATGGGGATTGCAGTCCAGAATGTGTGTGCAAGAGTTCATGATGAGATAGACCAGATACGTGACAGAGCCCCTCCCCAAGGAGCGGCTTCCAGACGCTCTAACTACCTAATACAACCTGGAGGGTGGTGGAGCGGAGGCGGAACAGGGGGAGGGATGGAGGGCCAGATCCATGTAGGGGTACTGGAACCACGAACTGAGGCGGAGCCGACGGAGGGAGAAGCCATGGCAGAGGAAGGGTTGGCTCCTGCATGGGGACGACCGACGGAGGTGGAGCCGGTGGAGCCCGAGGCGGAACCGGAGAGTCGATGGTCCTGGGCGACACAGAGGATCCGGAGGGCCAAGGCGGAACCCAAGGCTCTGGCGACCCCGGCGGAGATGGAGGTCCGGAGGTACGCAGCGGAGCCGGAGTGACAGAGGATCGAGGCTGTGCCCACGGGAGGGAGGAGGTCCACAGAGCTGGCAGGACGGAGTGACGAGGCGCAACCGGAGGAGTAGAGTCCAGAGGCGAAGGTGGGGCGACGACTGACCGGGGCGGAGCCGGAGAGACGATGGAGCCCGGAGGAGCTGGTGGGCCGACGGCCGACAACGGAGACGAGGGAGCACAGAGCCGGGGTGGAGCCGCAGGGTCGGAGGGCCGAGGTGGAGTCCAGGACTTTGAGACTGGAGGTGATGGTGAGGGATCCTTCAGTCTGGACACCGATGGAGACTGGCAGTCCCACGGCAAGTCCTCTGCACCGAAGGTGGGATGTGGGTGAGCAGAGGGACTGTCAGGAGACAGAGGTGGCAGGACTGGAGCAGCAGGGAGGGTGGGTGGGAACAGTCCATGCATGAGCTCCGTGACCAGAACCGGGCAGACAGGAATCTCAGGACGACTGGATGGAACCAGCGGAGTCTCTGGAAGGCTGGGCGGAACCAGCGGAGGCTCTGGAAGGCTGGGCGGAACCAGCGGAGTCTCTGGAAGGCAGGGCTGAACCAGCGGAGTCTCTGGAAGGCTGGGCGGAACCAGCGGAGGCTCTGGAAGGCTGGGCGGAACCAGCGGAGGCTCTGGAAGGCTGGGCGGAACCAGCGGAGGCTCTGGAAGGCTGGGCGGAACCAGCGGAGGCTCTGGAAGGCTGGGCGGAACCAGCGGAGTCTCTGGAAGGCTGGGCGGAACCAGCGGAGTCTCTGGAAGGCTGGGCGGAACCAGCGGAGTCTCTGGAAGGCTGGGCGGAACCAGCGGAGTCTCTGGAAGGCTGGGCTGAACCAGCGGAGGCTCTGGAAGGCTGGGCTGAACCAGCGGAGGCTCTGGAAGGCTGTCTTGAGGAGCGGGCTCTGGACGACGCTCTTGAGGAGCGGGCTCTGGAGAACTGGACGACCCCAGCGGAGATTCAGGAGGGCTGGGCGTCTCCAGCGGAGACTCTGGAAGAGCAGGCTCTGAGCGAGCGGTCACTGGAGGGCGCTCTGGCGGCGCAGTCACTGGAGGGCGCTCTGGCGGCGCAGTCACTTGAGGGCGCTCCGGCGGCGGAGACTCTGATTTGACGGTAGCCATCTTGCTTGCAGACTCTGGCGTGGCAGCCATCTTGCTTGCAGACTCTGGCGTGGCAGCCATCTTGCTTGCAGACTCTGGAGGGGCAGCCATTTTGCGAACAGGCTCTGGACTAGCATACATCTTAGGCTGTGGCTCTGAGCTGGAACTTACTGTGGGAAGATGGTCCTCCTCCACAATTCCCACAGTAAAAGGAGAGCCACACAACGAAAGAGCAAGATCCATATAAGATTGCAACGTCCAACCCGGTTCAAACATTGGCATGAGGGAAGCCAATGGCTCTAAGAGTCCTCCACGGAAGAAAATCATCAGGCAGTGATCATCCATGGAAGACAGATTTGCCAATTCGATGAAGGCCATGACATAATCCTCAATAGTCCGCTCACCCTGCTTGAGAAGCATGATCTGCACCGTTAGATTCATGCTGGAACCGGATAACAATAGCTGCTGGATCCTCGTAGCGGCGAAGTCTTCTGTCACAGGGAGTCAGACTGAGACGTGCGGATCCATTTGCAGCATTTATTGAGAATCGTAAACAGGCAGGAATAATCACCAGGAAAACAGGAACAACGTAGGAAATCCAGGAAACAGTTCGATACACAGGCAATGGTCGCAATGGCAGGTAGCAGGAATCAATAACGGGGTACACAGTCCAGAGTCATACACAGAGAATCCAACACAGAGATAAACGCTTAGAATTACGACCATAGGAACAATAAGACTTCGCAAGGTGGCTGTGTGTGTGAGTGGCTTAAATGCATGTGGGTAAATTTGAAACAGGTGTGTGCAGCAATCAGTTCAGTGGAAAACGAGGAACAGATGTGTGCAGTGATTGGTGCAGTGGCTTATGGGGATTGCAGTCCAGAATGTGTGTGCAAGAGTTCATGATGAGATAGACCAGATACGTGACACCTATCCTAACAAACCATACATCAATGGAAAACTTATTTTTTTAGATAATAATATGATGATATAAATCTCAATTCACATTTTATAAATACATGCATTTTGCTATATTTAAACTATTTCCATAATAAACAAAAAATATTTATTAGAAAAAGCACCAGTTTCATAGAATTACTCTCACATCTGGAATCCAAGTCACTGAAAAAGTGGATGGTCCAGACTTGACAAGTCTGGTCATGTGATCCCTCTCCATGTAAAATGGAACAGCCCTACTCTGACGTCTACATCATTCTAATTACATTAGTCAAAAGTGCTTTTCATATCTCTATGTGTAAAACCATTTTTAATGAGGAAAACATTACTGAGTGCACCTTTAACCTTTGCAGTGCATGAGAGCCTGAATGGGGAATTAAAAATCATGAGAATAACACAGAGGGGGGACGGAGAGAAAGAAAGTGAGAGCATACCATTTTTCTTTTGTGGTTATGACTGAGAGGCCCACAAAGTGGGAGATTAAAGGAGCAGACGGGAGTCACACACATGCACTGTGACAGAGCTCCACAGGGGTGGGGACACGCGCCGGGCACGTCAACTCGAAGGAAGCAAAACTCCAGACAAAGTTCAAAACTGTGGTGATAAATTAAGAAATTAAAACGTTAAATGAGCCAGCGACCACAACAGAGAGGAGCCTCTTCTAAAGGTGGGGTACATTTCCCTCTGGCCCAAGAGAACATTCATAACCTGAATAGTTTATGGAAAAAACTGAAAAGGGTTGGCAGATTTACACTGGCGAGATATAAAACTAATTGAGTACAATTCCCTACTGAACCTGATCCAGTCTTTGTTTCCATGATAATAATGTGCTAGAGCTTAACTAATGCATTGTTTAACTTATTTCACATGGGAAACCCATCTCTCATGACTTTTTCTGAAGCCTTTCAGGTTTTTCTCCAATACTTTATTTCTTAGTACTTTTCTAAGTACTTTTAGCAAACATTCATCTAAAGACCAGTGTGAATTCTCATTTGGTTATTTTCATTAGTGCTGGTTTGGTTCTGGTCTAACTTGTGAACTATGACAGCCATGCCATTTCCAGGAAAAGATTATAAACCTGGTTGACCAAAGATATTTGCAAAACAAAAAGTACAAAAGTATGTTTTAAGAACATTTTGCTAACATTCTCATTAAGTTATGAAAACTTTATTTCGGAATGTTCTCCAAACATTCAGAACATCCAGAATTTTTAAATGTTTTAAAAGTTTTTCTTTTTTCTTAGTTATACAAACAGTAAAGGTACATTCCATATTATCATTTTGCAAACATTATCCTAATTGTTTCTTAAGTCTTGGCTGACTGGAACAATGCTTTGCATTTCCACTGGTCTCTGGTGCTTCTAGTCCAATTAACATATTTTCTGAGCCCATAATATAGTGTTAAACCTATGAAAATGGTTTTAAAAAGCAGATGGTGCCATAGTTTTATCATATTGCAGTGTCACAATGACTATCTTTTTGCAGAGTGGATAGATGACACAAAGCGACATGAGGTTACCTGCATTGGAAACAGATGAGGGCACATATACAGTATAGGGTGCCATACTGGAGATACAGTATTTTGCCAAAAGTATTGGGACACCCCCTTCTAATGAACAGGTTTAATTCAATTTCCTACTGAACCTGATCCAGTCTTTATTTACATGATAATAATGTGCTAGAGCTTAAAGGGTCACAAAACCCAAAAACACATTTTTTGAGATGTTAACAGATGTATACATGTTGCACACTGCTTAAAACAGTAATATCTGTCACAAAATATATTACAAAGTAAAAAAACGGGTCATTTTTATGCTTTTTGTGACCATTTCATGCATCCGGTTCTAAAAGTTACATTTGAGGCCGTGACGTAGGCGCAGTTTTTTTTAGCGCTCATTGGCTGTGTGGCTTGTACAGTACCTATTTACGTCATCGGGTTGAAGCCCCATTTTAAGCATTATTAATGAGCAGTGTAACATTATACATGACAAAGGACTCGTCTAATCCAATCTCCGCACCGTGCTTTGCATAAGCTTTTGCAGTATTTATGCATTGGACAGTAGCACTTGTGTCACTAGTTTACGTTATAGCTGGCTTGCTGTTTTAGAGTCATGGTTCATGTTTGTGCCTTTCTTCACTGTGACAAAACAAAAGAGTTGTTTCGTTTCCCCGTGACGCGACCAGAGCTACAGTTTGGCGGCACGCTGCTGGTTTAAAGAGTCCTACGAAAACACACAGCAAATTTGTCTGTAAGGAACATTTCGTACCGGACAGTTTTTGGAATTGGGGACTTGTAAAAATAGGCTAATGCTGGCCGCAAAGCCTCAGCAAAAACAACCATGAATGTGTCGGGGTGGAAAAGTAAGGAGATATTCGAATTATATTTTAATAACTAGTATTTGTCGCAAAGACAAAGTTGATGATCCTGACTGGCCATCTTCTCATTGGATGCTCCTTTAATGCCTAAATGCATCTTTATGGATTATGCATTGTAATGCATTGTTTAACTCATTTCACATGGGAAACCCATCTCTCATGACTTTTTCTGAAGTCTTTTAGGTTTTTCTCCAATACTTTTTTTATATTTGTCTTTTTTTATGAAGTGTTTTTAGCAAACATTCATCTAAAGACCAGTTTAGACTTGTGTAAATTCTCATTTGGTTATTCTCATTAGTGCTGGTTTGGTTCTGGTTTAACTTGTGAACTATGACAGCCATGCCATTTCCAGGAAAATATTATTAACCTGGTTGACCAAAGACATTTTGCAAAACAAAAAGTACAAAAGTATGTTTTAAGAACATTTTGCTAACATTCTTATTAAGTTATGGAAACTTTATTTCGGAATGTTCTCCAAACATTCAGAACATCCAGTATTTTTAAAATGTTTTAAAAGTTTTTTTTTTCTTGGTTAAACATTCCATTTTATCATTTTACAAACATTATCCTAATTTTTTTCTGAAGTCTTAGTTGACTGGAACGAGGCTTTGCATTTCCTCTGGTCTCTGGTGTTTCTAACCCAATTAACATATTGTCTGAGCCGTTTATATAGCGTTAAACCTACAAAAATGGTTTTAAAAAGCAGATTGTGCCATAGTTTCATCACATTACAGTGTCACAATGACCATAATTTTTGCTGAGTGGATAGATGACACAAAGTGACATGAGGTTACCTACACTGAAAACAGATGAGGGCACATATATAGGGTTTGCACTTGCGTCACGATTTGGTCAGTTACCCAGATGCTTCATCTAAAGACCAGTTTAGACTAGTATGAATTCTCATTTGGTTATTTTAATTAGTGCTGGTTTGGTTCTGCGCTAACTTGTGAAACTATGACAGTCATGCCATTTCCAGGAAAAGATTATTAACCTGGTTCACCAAAGACATTTCGCTGGTTAAAAAAAGTATGTTTAAGAACATTTTGCTAACATTCTCTTAAGTTATGAAAACTTTATTTCTGAATGTTCTCTAAACAATCAGAACATCCATCCTAATTTAGTAATTTCCATGAGTACAAATCTTAATGTTTAAGCATACAGTGATATTATAGGGGATTGTGTGCTTCTAATTTTACAGCAACAGTTTTGACAGGACCCTCTTCAATTCTAACATGACAATGCCTTTTTGTATATGGCAAGGTTCAAAAAGAAATGATTAATTCAGTCAGTGTGGAAGAACTTGACATGCCTGCAGAAAGCAAAACATCTGCTGAACACCTCTGGTGTGACTTTAAATGCAGACCTTGAGCCAAAAACACCAAACATCACTTGTTTGTTGAATTGTACATACACTATATGGACTATAAAAGTATTGGGACACCCCTTCTTTAGAACAGAAAAAGGCACTTCTAAAACTGTGGCAACAAAGATGGAAACAATTCATGTATTTATAAATTGTATTTCCATCTCTGTTGCAACCATTTTGGAAGTGACAAAAATGAATGTACCCATAGTTACAAGTCATTGGTGTTTGGATTCTGCATTTAAAGTCACTCCAGAGATGTTCAGCTGGGATTAGGACTTTACTTAATGCAGACCAGTCAAGTTCTTCCACACTGACTGAATCAATCATTTCTTGTTGAACCTTGCTTTATACACAGAGGCATTGTCATGTTAGAATAGAAAAGGGTCCTGTCAAAGCTGTTTCTATCAAATTAGAAGAACACAATCCCCTAGAATATCATTATATGCTTAAACATCAGGATAGCATTGTAACGATGAAAATATCTACAGTAGTCAAAACTATTCATTGGAATGGGGTTTCCCAATACTTTTGCCAATATAGTGTACTTGGGATGTCAACAACCGCATGGATTGCACGGTTAATATACTACTGACTACGTTATTCTGATAGTTTATGCTGTCTAAAACATGGGAAAAAATGTGTGGAAGCTGCTAAAATAATATATAGAAGGACTATATAAGCAGGAAAGGATGCAATGTTTTGACAAACTAATAAGTTAAGTTAAGATATTAAGCCTAATATTTCACCTACATGACCATAAATGATAAGAGCAATCACAAATGTTGTCAAGATTCTTGCCCTGGAAATCCTGGCTCTTTTGTTACTCAGACTTTTTTTGCACTCTTCTCCTTTATTTGTTATAACTTTTGGCAGTTTATACTCCAAATGTTTTTCCTGGTCCGACTGATTATTACAGCCCAAAACATGACAATAATTGACCATTTTCAGCAGCAATAATCAGCAAAATATATAAGTTTTGTTCGGTTCAGTGGCATTGTTTACGTTCAGTAAACAAGTCAATGTTTTAGCCCATTTTAACATTGACTACAATGGAGACCAGATCACGAGAGCACCCAACTGGAAGTTAGAATCCATCATAGCGGTGCTTGTCATTTAAAAATGTTAGATGAATGTCCAAAATAAAACGTTCTATTTTTGTGCCAATATTTCAAATACATTAAAAACCAGATAACTTTGAAAATTCTATTCTACTGGATGAAAGTTTGTTCACTATTTTGAGAGAACCCTGCCAGAACTAGATACTGCTAGTTACCTAGCTGGTCACCAGCAATGGTTGTTTTGGATGCTTTTAGCAGTCTTAGCCATCTTAGCTTAGTCAGCTTGCTACAAAAGAAAGACATTTTTAATCAGTCAATTTTCTTCTAAATGGCATAGCCTAGTTATGGCTATAGATAGACTATCATTAAACCAGCACAGACAGTGTGTTTGTTGAAACAACATTTGTCAGTCTAATTTGATAGCTGGAAGGAATGAAAACTGGCTTCTGAGTCTTGTACAATGTTTTCTTAACAGATTTTTATCTGCATCACTACCAATACGTTAATCGGAGCAGATAGTCAACATTCCCTGAAGCACTGGCTTAAGTTTTGAGGTCGCGTTGCCACAGTGATCATCAAAATAAGAGTTGCTCAAACACCTCATTCGAAAAGTTGCCTAAAGTGACTTTTTTTGTGACACATCAAGGATATTCACCTACTGAGTAATAACAGAGCCCTGAAGCAAACCTCTGTGAAAAGCTTCCATGTCACGAGAGGAGTTACCACCCAGCAGGCTGGAGTTGTGCTTTTTTATGCACAAAACCATGTTGGTTGGCCTGAGATGTGTGCTCTGACTCTTGTACACTTGAATTAGTGTGCCTTCTGGCCAGGGACCTCCTTGCCATTACAGTGAAAGCTTTAGCTTTTAACGCTGGGGAGGAGCCAGACGGTCATGCCCTAAATGTGCTTCTCCTTGCCCTGTACTTAAGGTTTTGGGGGAATGTGTATTCAAATCATTTTTTTTGTTTTTTTGGGAAGTGTTAGGGTTGGGTGGGCATGAAATTTAACACCTAAAGTTCTGCAGCAAGTTGTAAAATATGCATTTCAATTCAAAGTTTAGGGGACTTTTAAATATTTTTGAAAGAGTCTCTTATGGTCATCAAGGTTGCATTTATTTAAGCAAAAATACAATAAAAACAGTAATATTGTGAAATATTACTACAATTTAAAAAATGCTGTCTATTTTAGTATATTTTAAAATGTAATTCATTCCTGTGATTTCAAACCTGAATTTTCAGCGTCATTACTCCAATGTTTAGTGTCACATGATCCTACAGAAATCAATCTCAGGTTACTTGACTGTAACCTTGTTCCCTGAGAAAGCGGAACGAGATGCTGCGCTGCTAAGCGCATTGGGAACGTCTTTAGAAGTGACCAGCTGTGAATATTGTATGTAAAACGTCAATAAAATTGACTAAACGGCAGTATAGCCTCGGTTGGTGACGTCACAGGAGCGCACGCGCACGAGGCTATAAATAGATGAGCCACAGGTGCATCGTCAGGATATTTTGTCTGAAGAGCAGTCCTGGGACATCTTCAGCACGGCAAAGTAGCGCAGCATCTCGTTCCGCTTTCTCAGGGAACAAGGTTACAGTCAAGTAACCTGAGATTGTTCCCTTTTGAAAGCTACAGTCGATGCTGCGCTGCTAAGCGCATTGGGAACGAGAATACCCACGCCGCCGTGCTTGAATATGTCTGGACTCCTACGGTTGTGCAGGTGTGTTTCACAAGAACGCAAGAAGGCCTAGACATTAGCTTGTGATGTCGACTCAAGGACATGAGAGCCCGGAGTGGCATGAACATCCAAGCTATAAAATCTTATGAATGTGTGCGGAGAGGACCAGCCTGCCGCATCACAAACTTGTAGGGGAGCACCCCTTGCCAACGCATTGGACGAGGCGACCCCCCTGGTGGAGTGAGCCCTAAGGCCTATAGGCGAAGCTTGACCGCGCGCCTCATAGGCAAGAGCTATAGCATCCCTGACCCAATGAGAGATGGTCTGCTTGGTGGCAGCTGCTCCTCTGTTATGGGGGCCATAACAGACGAAGAGTTGCTCCGACTTACGCCACTGGCTAGTGCGGTGGATGTAAGCCTGAAGAGCACGGACTGGACACAGCCTATGAGAATTCTCCTGCTCCGGCGTTGTGAACGGTGGAGGACAGAAGGCTTCTAAAATGACCGGATGTACAGCCGAGAATGGCACCTTGGGCAGATAATCAGGATGAGGATGCAAAATCACTTTGACCATTCCTGGGGCAAAATCTAAGCAGGATGGCGCGATGGACAGAGCCTGCATGTCCCCAATTCTTTTTAAGGAAGTTATTGCCATTAGAAAAACCATTTTAAAAGTCAGAAGTTTGTCAGACGCTGATTCTAAAGGTTCAAACGGGGTTTCAACCAGACCCTCAAGGACTATTGCTAAGTCCCAAGAAGGGATCTTGGTTTTGACTGGAGGCCTCAGTCTCCTGGCCCCACGAAGGAAGCGGGAGAGCAGAGGGTGCCTCCCAAGCGGTTCCCCATCAATCAGGGTGTGGCAAGCCGAAAGAGCGGCCACATATACCCTAAGAGTAGCGGGGCAAGTGCCTGATGATAATTTCTCTTGCATGAAGTCCAACACTGAAGTAATCTGGCAGTTAACTGGATCTACATTGTGTGCAGCACACCACCTTTCAAAAAATACCCCATTTAACGGCATAAATCCTCCTAGTGGAGGGAGCCCTAGCACTTAGGATGGTCTCAATAACGGCAGGTGAAAGCCCCGTGTCCCTCAGTTGGTTCCCCTCAGGGGCCAAACATGAAGATTCCACAGGTTGGGCCTGGGATGGAATATCGTTCCCCCCGCCTGCGATAGAAGGTCCCTCCTCTCCGGAATCGCCCAAGGCGGGCCGTCGAGGAGAGATATTATCTCCGAGAACCATACTCTGTTCGGCCAACGCGGCGCTATCAATAAGAGGCAAGAACCTTGCTGGCGAACTCTGGCTAGAACCCCCGGGAGCAGAGAGACTGGAGGAAACGCATACAGGCGCATATTGGGCCATGAGTGCGCCATCGCATCCAGACCCAACGGAGCTGGGTGACTCAGAGAGAAGTAAAGGGGACATTGCGCTGTCTGTTCGGAGGCGAAGAGGTCCACTTCCGCTTGATAACATCTGGTCCATATCAGATTCACTACTTCCGGGTGGAGTTCCACTCGCCCGTCGGTAATGTCTGTGTAAGTGCCCTGGAATGTAAACTGCCTTGAGTGACAGGAACTTTCCTTGGGCCCAGAGAAAAGTCTGTCTCGCTATCCTGTTCAGGTTGCGAGAACATAGACCTCCCTGGTGATTATGTAAGAGACTGTCGCTGTGTTGTCCACCCGCACTAGGACATAACAGCCCCTTAATTGAAGGAGAAAATATTTCAGAGCCAGAAATATAGCCATCAACTCGAGGCAGCTGATGTGCCAAACGAGCTGACGGCCCTCCCATGCCCCTTAAGCTGGACGACCATTTAAGGCCGCTACCCAGCCCATCAGGGAGGCATCCGTCGTTAGCAGTTTGCGACGACATGGAGCCTCTAGAGTGGGACCCAAGGTGAGGAACCGGGGTCTGAACCACGGAGATAGTGTACGAAGCCATTGCGGCGCACCACTTTTATTTGCCTTAAAGGATTGGCTCTTGGATAAAATCCTCCGGCTTTTAACCACAACTGAAACTGTCTCATGTGCAACAGCCCCAAAGGAATCACCGTGGATGCTGATGCCATGAAACCTAACATTGTTGGCACTGACGATCAGTGCATTCTTGGCCTGGCCTGCCTTTGGTCATGGTCTGCCGAATGGTCTCGATTCGAGCGGGAGACTGCTGTGCCCGCATCGTGATCGAATCCCAAACGATTCCGAAATAAGTCATTCTCAAGGCAGGAGAAAGAACACTTTTCTTGGTGTTGAGTCTCAACCCTAGAGAAACCAGATGAGCTAACACGATGTCTCGTGATGGATCTCCACCTCTCACGATTGTGCTCAGAATTGACCAATTGTTTATGTAATCCAAAAAGCGAATGCCCTGGAGTCGTAATGGAGCCCTGTGCTGCATCCATGCATTTTGTGTATGTGCGGGTGACAAGGCTAGGCCGAATGGAAGAACCCGAAATTGGTATGCTTCGCCCCCGAAAGCGAACCTCAGGTATTTCCTTTATTGTGGCAATATTTCTATGCGAAAATATGCGTCCTTCAGATCGATCGTGACGAACCGATCGATGTTGAATCTGCGTCACGACCGTCTTGACAGTTTACATCTTGAACTTGAGCGCTTTAACTGAATGGTTTAAGCCTCGAAGATCTAAGATTGGACGCAGCCCCCCATTCTTTTTGGGAACCAGGAAGTATCTGCTTTAATAGCCCTACTCTCTTACTGAAAGAGGAACATGCTCTATGGCCTCTTTGCTCAGAAGATTTGTAGCTGTTGTGACAGTACGTGCATCAGTTCCGGTTTCACGGAAGTGTAAACCACGCCGTTGAAACGCAGAAGATGACTGATAAATTGGATTTTATATCCTATCTGTACTGTGCTTAAACCCCACAAAGAGATGCCTGGCAGAAGCTTTACACGCTGCCAGACTCTGAGAGTGGTATTAATTTAGTTTTAATTTTAATACTTCCCTTTGAGGGCATGTCAGATGTTCAACGTCCAGAATGACAGCTGGAAACGACAGAACATCTAACATTTCGCTGGAAACCGCTGCCCCCCGAGGCACGAGAAGTGGCGGGGATGGAGAGGTTTTATGAGGGTATCGGGAAGTGGCGAAGATGTTGAACACGCCACATCCCGCGGGGAACTACCCTCACCGTAGATACGAGACCATCAGGACTTTCTATTTTTGTTAATAATAGTTCTGAGGTCTTGCTTGGGAGGTTGCTGAGCGCAGCGAGCCTGTTCCCAGTCTCTACGAGGGGGAGCACGCTAAGCCACGCTCTGCTTTTTAGCCTCCCTAGATGTTGAAGGACCGGGGCGGGACTGTGTTAGACGGCCCCTCCCCTTGAGTGCGGTGAGGAAGAATTGCACAAATACTTCATCTTGTTTCTTTACCTCCTTATATATGTCAACAATGGTATTAACCAGGTTTTCAAATAAACCGGAGGGAGAAACGGGGGAATCTAACAGGAAAAAACAGTTTTCTTTCTTTAATTCCTGTCAGATTCAGCCACAGCAGCCTCTCCGCGCTGATCAAAGCACTCAAAGAACGGCCGCTGGCGCGAGCCGTTTGCTTGGTTGCACGGAGAGACACACTCAAATCCTTAAATAAATCAGCCTGGTACGCCTGTAACACTGCCATAGTGTGCAACGCAGCACCAGCCTGACCTGCAGCTTGATAAACTTTACCCACTAAGCTGATGTTGTGCTACATGGTTTAGTGGGCAGGGTAAGTTTCTTTATAGACGATGTAAATTCGGGCGAGAGATAGCTCGCGAGCGTCCCTTTCACCCGACATCTCCATATAATCCAACAAATTTACTGTATTTGGGGGTCTCTTGTTCATCTGGCCAGTCAAGCTGCAACCTGTCCACAGCGCGAGTGACCACCTCTAGCAATTCCTCAACAGATTTACTTTCGCGAGAAGAACGCTCAGAGGCTGGCGGCTCGCGATCTGATGAACCAAGAGATATGTCATCCCCTCCGTGAACCGAAGAAGCACCGAAGCGCGCTTCGAGATCACGAGAAGGAATGTCAGGATTTGGTGACGCAGCAAGCGAAAGGGACGAATCCGTCTCTTGCTCGTCAAGCAAATCCATGCGAGAGCCCCACGATTGAAATGCAGGTGCGGACTGGAAATAATTAAAACGAGTGCGAAGCATCTTGACAGTTAACAGGTCGCAATGCTCACACCCGCCCTCCTCTATCGCCATGACCGCGTGCTCCCAAACAAACAAAGCAATAATCGTGTGTATCCATCTCGGTCATGGGACGCGAGCATGGAGGAACACAACGCTTACCTGCTTGTTGACTCATGATGCTCTTTTTCTTTTTTTTTTTTTAAACTCTTAAATAAGAAGAGAGAAAAGTGAGAAAAAGAGTGAAGTTTCTGCGTTCTGCTTAGTCAAACTAACTCCTAACAAAATCAAGGATGAGTAAGAGAGAGAGTTTTCCGACGCACACAACACACAGAGTGATCTCTGAAGACAAAAGACCTGACGATGCACCTGTGGCTCATCTATTTATAGCCTCGTGCGCGTGCGCTCCTGTGACGTCACCAACCGAGGCTATACTGCCGTTTAGTCAATTTTATTGACGTTTTACATACAATATTCACAGCTGGTCACTTCTAAAGACGTTCCCAATGCGCTTAGCAGCGCAGCATCGACTGTAGCTTTCAAAAGGGAACATTCTAATTCGCTGATTATTATTAATGTTAAACAGTTTTTGTTCTTTAATATTTTTATGGAAACTCTGATTTATTTATTCTGGATTTGTTAATAAATAGAAAGTTCAAAAGAACAGCATTTATTGTAAACTGTCCAAATAAATGTTTTTTTGGAACATTTATAAACATCTTTATCACCACTTTAGATTAATTTAATGCGTTTTTGCTTTAAATGAATATTACTAATTTTAAAAATGCATGCACTTTTCTAATCAGTCCATTTCGAATCCAAGTCAAGATACGTTGTTGATAAGCATTTGATAAGAATTTTGAAAAAGCCAAAATATTTTTAGCTGAGTGACATTAAATTGTTAAACGCTTGAGGCCCTAAATTGTGCTTCATTTCTCAGTTAATAATCAGTACTTTTAAAATGATACAGTTTTTGACCAAAATATCTTCACACCGTCTCCTCTATTGTTGGATGTTTTCTATATAATCAATCATAGAGACTTATATATTTACATTATTATGTTTTGTTTCGTCACCAGTCTATTGCAGCATAATCTATTCCAGATAAATCCGCCTCTAAACGGAACATAAAACCAAAACTACTATGGCCGTCTATGTGGGCGGTTCTTGGCCAGAATAAGCTGCAATTTAGGCCAGACTTTATGCCGTCAGTTTAGACCTTAAGTCTGGCTACAAGAGACTACACATCCCCCAACCCTTGTATTTTTTGGCTAAGTACTGTTGGCTAATTTGCTACCAATAAGAGGATAAACTCAATGTTTTTTTTTTTTTTGTTTGAGACGTAACGGATAATGTTAACCAAAGAAAACAATTTTACACAGTTTTGGCGACGGAAATCTTATTTTCATTGTTTATTTTTAGTGTTTTTAGCTTTCAGCTCTGTTTGACACATTTAACCATGTTTAAATCCCTTAAAATCTGCAGAAAATGCAAAGAGCACTCAGGTTCCCGGGCCTGCGATCAGTCACTGACTGTGACAAGTAATCGCCCGACCTTTAATCCCAGACTGTAGTGTTTTGACATGTTTTCCATGCTGTGCCTTCAAGTGGACACCCTCCGCAACAGGCGTCGACTCATTGTTGCCATGTGTGAGAGTGTGTGTTGAGACTGCTTTCGGCAGGTGCACCATTGTTTCCCTAAGTCTGGAGCATTAAGGCAGAGCTCTGACTTATGTCAGGCAATGACTTATGACAGGCAAGCCGAGCAATCAGTGTCTCGTCTATTTAGTTTTCCATTCGTCCTGAAAAGTCAACCGATACTCGTCTTGCTTTCATCAGTTTTCCAGCGCTCATGTTGTCAGACCCTGCGGGGCAATTGTACAACATGATAGCGCATCTTCTCGTGTGTCTCTGGACTCACGTAGAGCATTTTTAATGTTGCTCGGGAGGTTCCTTTCGATAGAAAGATCCCCCAGGGCTTCTGATTTGGGCTTGCCAGGTTTCGATAATGGACAATCCCCACCCAGATCTCCTTGGAGCCACTCTGACTAATATAAACACCTGCTTGCTTTTGTTTGCTTTTTGGGGTTTTACTCTCCTATTTCCAGCTTTACTTTGCCTTGGGAGAGCGTGTCCTAATTTAACTAGCAATATATGTCTATAAAAGTCCACTTCCAAATTTTAAGAGGTTGATGGCAGCATGATGATATTACATTAGATTTACTGCTGCAATGTTAACCATCAGTTAAGGTAACCATTTTACTAAAAATGAACTCTCATGCCATCCCTTTTCATTTTCTTTTTTATGCATTATGTCCATCCTTCTGTTTTCCAAATAAGGAGCTTGATTTATATTTCAATGCTTCAAAAATGCACCATAAAAGTACTTATAGATGTTTTTATTGGTTAAAGTTATGTGCTTTTGATTAATTATTCCTTTAAAGGGGTCATCGGAAGCAAAACTCACTTTTACATGTTGTTTGAACATTAATGTGTGTTGGCAATTTGTGTACACAACCACCCCACAATGATAAAAATCCAGCCAGTGGTTGTTTTTTAATATTTGAAAGTAATGAAGACGCAGAGGATTAATGTTACTTTCGTTTTTTAAAGGAAAGTGCAGATCCCGATCTACATATGCGTCTATGTGCTTGCAAATTATTTGTGATGCAGCTTCACCCACAGCAGAAGTGCATCTTTGCAAATGGCCTTTCTTATTAATGTGTTGGTTTTGCAAGTTAAATGCAGCTAAAGTAAACATTATGGCTCGTCATCCCACGGCAGAGAGGGGTGGGGCGAGCAGAGCTCATTAGCATTTAAAGCAACATGCAACAGAATAGCTCCCTCTAAAAAGGGCTGATTTTGACAAGGTAAAAAGAGTGTTTTTTTACACTACCATTGAGAAATGGTATGGTAATTTAACCAAAGTATATTATAGACTTCTCATTAAGACCCTAAAGAATCATATCAACTTTGGAAAATAGGCATCCGATGACCCCTTTAATGTCTTCTGTAATCACTTTAAAGAGAATTAAATGTCATTTATTTTCAGCAAAGCTTTGGTTTATAGAGGTTAATCCAACAGGCCTACTTGGCAACCTGCATATTGATACAATTAAACAACTATTATTTTTAATTATTACAATTAGCGTAATTTGTCATTTGAAGCCATCAATGCTTGTAACTTGTGCAGAGCTTTAATTAAAGTCAGGGTCATTATTATACCACAATGATACTGCAGTGTTCACCAAAGATCAAACTTCATCCAAGTTGCATCAGCTATTGTTTTTGAAAGTTTAATGTACTCTGGATTCTTTCTCCTCGGATATTATGTTAGGCAACACTAATTTCCAATAAATCATCTCTTTCTTGCTAGAAACGTTCCTCACTGATGGAGACACGCTCATTGCCTTTGACTGGAATTCATCATATACTTTGTAGGGTTTTACGGCTAGATAGCAATCAAAGCTCACGGTAAGAAATCATCAACTCGAACTGTCATTTCTGCACAGGCTCTTAATAATGAAATACAGATCTTTGTCTTGAGTGAGTGACTATCAAACAGTGAAGTAATGGTGGATGTGGATTTGTACTCTGAACTGACTTATGTGGATATTTTTTAATAAAGAAAACATATTTTGTTTTTGACAATTTGCAGAAAGGAATCATGTTATTTAATACCAGTCAGGGCGTGTGTGGCCTTATTTTGTGCCTGAACATCTACGGAGCAACGAAAAGGGCGTCTTAATGTACTTTGCACTGACTGTGTAACCTAAACGGATACCTTTAGCACATTCATTTACGTCTGCGCTGTCTGACAGAACATACCATCTATCAGCTGGAACTTTCCTTCTGTTGATCCAGATGAATCACAGTGTTTATTTGCTTTAAGCCGTCTAACAGTATTGAATGTCATGACATTCCCTCATGTGCTTAGCTATTTGCTCTTTCAGTAATGTCTTGCGATGTTGCATGAATGAAAAACAATTAATCATGTAAATCGGCCAAAACCTTGGCCAAAACATTCTTTCCATTGTGTTTTTGCCGTTATATTGTTGGTTGTGTTTGTTTGGTTAGTTGGAAATTGCATTCTAGTGGTAAAAAAATAAAAGACTCAAAGGAACTCGTTTTAACTTAGGAACATTATAAAATGGGTATGTGTAAGCAAATATTGACCACTAAGAAGCCATCCTATTATTAAAGAAGTAACGCTTCAAACCCTGCGAAAGAATGACACAGTCATAGGATCGTCCATAATAATGCTAAAACCTAATTTTCTGAAAAGAAATAGCATGATCATTATTTTTAGAGAAATCTATTGTTGAAATAAAAATATAGGAAAATAAAAATGTATTGACAAAATTACTAAATTTTATAATAAATAAATATAAAAACAATATTTTGAAATTCCTTTTTTCAGTTTTATAAGTAAATATTAAAAGCTAATTCAAAATAATAAATAAAACTAAAATAAAACATATACACAATAACATAACATTTTTTTTAATAATGTGAAATGTTGATATTTGCTTATAATCTGTGCATGTTGTATTGCTATAATATTTTCAGTGCAGTGTTAATTTTTGTGCAGTGATACAGTGCAGATATTTGAGTGACTAACCAGTGTCAGAAAATAAACCTCTTTTTCTTTGCTTATTTTCTTTGCTGAGCAGAAACAGACGTTTCCCCATTCAGATGGTACTGTGTTACTATATTAAGCAATTTCAAGGCAAGCATCATTGACAACAGCGAATACTGCTATGATGAGCCTAGTGGAAAAAACAATCTACGGGATATCTCATGGTTAATGACTCGAAGCAGAAACGAGGGCACAAAAGACAAATTTTGGCCTTTATTTTAATTAAAAAACAAAAAACAAAAAAAACAAAACAAAACCATCCTGAATAGTATGAGTGGTTTTGCCGACCCATATATAAAAGAAGAGTTGCCATGGCCAAGCTCAGGGCCTCGTTCAAATAAATACAGGCCTTTGAAAACTGTGCCCTGTCCTTTTGTTACTCTATTTTTGTTCCATGACTACGGGTTCCCTGCCTCAAACAGAAACTGTCAATGTTATTTCAGAGTTTCACTGTTTTTGATCCAGGTGGGTATTTATAGAATAAGACAAACGCATGTCAGTTATTCTTAGTACAAACACAAATCCCAGCGGGCTGACTAATGGAGCACCATCAGCTGCCTGATAATAAGTTCAGGGTAAGGTGAGGCTTATGAAGATAAGAAAAGTCAATATAGGTTTACACTGAGGCTTGCCTTTGCCTTTTGTACCTGGCAAATGAATCATCAAAATGAGATTGTGAAGCTGTAATGGAAACCCCGACTCAGACCAGTTAACTTAAAAGAGACAGTTCACCCTACAGTGAAAATTCTGTCGTTATTTACTGTATGTTGTTATTGTTTCTATGGAACAGAGAATTCGAAATGTCAAAATAAAGGTTCCATAAGATTTTGACAGCAGTAGAAGAACCTCTTTGGAAACATTGAATGGACATCAATGGCACTTTAAAAAACTTTATTTATACTCTTAAAGGATTAGTTCACTTCCAGAATAAAACATTCCTAATCATTTAGTCACCCCCATGTTATCCAAGATTTCTTGAGTCGAAAAGAAATTAAGGTTTTTGAGGAAAACTTTCCAGGATTTTTCTCTATACAGTGGACTTCGATGGGATCCAACAGGTTGAAGGTCCAAACTGTAATTTCAACGCAGCTTCCAAAGGACTCTACATGATCCCAGCCTTATCTAGCAAAACAATTGGTCATTTTATTAAAAAAAAAAAAAAAAAATTGAATGTACTATTTAACCACAAATGCTCATTTTGCACTAGCTCGACTTCACGCATTACATAATCACATTGGAGAAGTCATGCATGGTCAGTTCTTCGTCTGTGTACTTCTGTCCAAAATGGTAAGGTAGGGTGAAAAACTCTTCTTATTTTTTCCTCCAGCTTCAAAACTCATAGCACTTTATTTTGATAGTCCTCATTCTACTAACAGTAAGTAACTTTGCAACTACATGTCAACTAGCAGTCATTAGAGTATTGTAACCCCCTACACCCGGGTTTTACTCGCACCCGTTCAAAGCGGGTCCCAGGTCTCCTGCATGGGAGGTGGGCGCACTAACAAGGAGGCTAAAGACTGCCTCTGTTACATTCACCACCCTAAACCTCACTCCCATCCGGGTCACGACACTAATGTTACCCCCTACACCCGGGTTCTACTCGCGCCTTTTCCAAGCAGGTCTCCTGCATGGGAGCCACTTGAGATCAAGGGAGTGAGGTTTACCTACCGCTGGCCTCTGTTACACTCACCCCCCTAAACCTCACTCCCACCCGGGTCATGGCACCAATGTAACCCCCTACACCCGTTCCAAGCAGGTCTCAAACCCTGGTCTCCTGCATGGGAGCCAGGCACACTAACAAGGAGGCTAAAGACTGCAGCCTCTAGTGTCTGTCAGTAGTGCACCTCTTGAGATCAGGGGAGTGAGGTTTACCTGCGCAGCACCTATCTTTCAGGATTTCAAAATGTTTTATTCTGGAAGTGAACTAATTCTTTAAAGGATCCAAAAGAGGGTTTTTGCAGTGATGCCATATAAAGAAGAACATTTTTTGGTTCCCTTAAAGAACCTTTCAGTGACAGTTCCTAAACGAACCAATTTTTTTTAGTGCAAGGAGCATTTTAATCATCTAAGGAAACATTTTCCAACTCAAATTACTTTTTTTTTCATCAGAAAGATTTCATGGATGTTAAAAGTCTTAATGGAACCTTCAATGCCAACAAAGATCTTTTATTTTAAAAGAGGTATATTTTTATATAGCTCAAATAGAACTGAAGTGGCACATCCAGTTCCTAGAAACAATGGGAATTGGTGTTAATGAAGTCCTAGTTTGTCTAGAAAGTGTAAAGGTGAGTAAATGATAGCAGAATTTTCATTTCAATGTGAATTAACTATTTAAATTGGAATGTATAATGTTTTAAATTAAATTCAGTTTTGAATTTAATTCAGTTAAATCGAAACCCTTAAAAGTGTAGTTTTTTTTTTTGTAGTGATGTCATAAATGAACCATTTTTGGTTTCCCAAAGAACATTTCAGTGAATCAATTATTTGAGGAAACTATTTTTCACAACAAAGATCATTTGGTGGAATGGAAAGGTTCCATGAATGTTAATGGTTCTTCAGGGAACCAGTAATAAGAAACCTTTGTAGAATTTTTAATGGTGTATATCAATATTTATAGAATTCAGCTTTTTACAGACATTAAATCTACATTGCAAGACAGTCCTTAAGAAAACTACTGCTTTTCTCTTTTTGTGTTATTCTTGAATCCAACATGTTGTCATTGCTCCACCTAATCTATGGCTTCTGTTGGACAATGTGACGGTTGGGAATCCCATTGGATTTTCAGCTGTGTTGGTCAGTATGTCAGCTGTCCCTTCCAATTCATCTCACAAGAGCATATCCTCTTCAGCTCGCTTACAAAACCTCTGGATTATTTCCATCTGAGAGCTTCTTACTTGCAACAAAAAGCCTGGTATGTGTCAATGTGACACCCCTGAGGAAGCTATCAGATCAACAATCCATCTTCACATCCCATTACCACAGCATAAACATGTTTTGGCCCAATCATGTTGAAATTCCTCTGCCATTTACACCATATACAGTGTGAAGCTGCTCTTATCAGATGTTCTCGCTCCACTTAAACCCCTTGATGTGAGATTCAACGCCTTGCGGAAAAGTGACACCCAATATTTTCTTGTTTGTATTTTCTTTACTTAGATGTGGGGTCTTGTGGTAATGAATGGCTGTGATATGTCAGCTATCGAGACGTTTTATACACCCACACAACTCTCTGATCTAAAATTTGGTGAGTAAAACTTATATTTTCATGGATGAAGGTATTAATTTGAATTAATTCTTTGGTTTTTCTTCTTCTTAAAGAATGTCATTAAAATAAAATAAATCTAAATTTTCTGATATTTAAGTTTTGCGTTCACTCTTAAAAATAGAAGAACCATTTTTGGTTCCCCAAAGGACCTTTCAGGTCTTTCTTAAAAGAACCAATTTGAAGAACATTTTAAAACTCTTAAGAACCTTTTTTGACTATAAAGAACCTTTGCAGCAACCTTGCAGTTTCCATGGATGTTCAAGGTTCTTCATGGAACCATTGCTGCCAATAAAGTACCTTTATTTTAAGAATCTTTATTTGTTTTTGAAGAACACTGTTTATTTGGAATGAAAAATTTCTTAACATTACATGTTTTACTGTCACGATTAATCAATTTAATATGTCCAATTTAAAAGTATTAATTTCTTCCCTAAAAAATCTTACCAACCCCAAACTTTTAAACAATTACCAGTTTATTTATATATGTATATATTTAGGCTGGTTAATATTTGGTCTCATAGGCTGGTTAAGCTTGTTGACCAATTATGTCTTGTTGTTTAAGCTAGTAAACAATACTGGAGACACTAAAATACTAGCATCCAAAACACAACATATTCTGATCTTTTTAACTTAGAGCAAGTGCTCACTAGGTTTTGGAACACAGCCATTGATTGCACCGGTGAAGTCGGCTATTATAAAAAGTGTTTTGAAACACTCCACCTGGTGCTATCCATGCTGCAAAAACACCTGTATATATTTATAGCCTTCCAGAGAAATTCCAAGCATTAAACTGCACAAACATCTTATCAAAATTGATTGTTTGAAGATAATATTGTTCTTCTTCAAGTGGTTTGTCTCTCTGAGCACCACTTGTCAGTCACACTAGTGATTTCTGCATTGAGAGACACATACATGTGAAATATTTACGCGATGGACATGTGTGCTGAACTCCTGCAGCGTTGAAGGGTGAAGGGGTGGTCATGTTGTTCTGGAGCTGAGAGTGAGGTCATCCTCAAGGTCCCAGTGTCCCTGCTCATCATCCTGCAATCAACTGATAGACTGTTGCCTTAAAAGCTTCTACATAACTTTAATTCCCAAGATACTGCTCCAAATGTTTGCGATAAACTGGCATGACATCATGGCTGTCTGAGATCATATGAGTGCCTGCTCTTTGCAGGAATGGAATGGCTGTTAGGAGCATTGCTCAACGTATAGACTTGGATTGTTCACCCAAAAATAAAAGTTCTGTCATAATTTCATCCTCAAGTTGTTTCATATCTGTATGTGTTTTTTTTTTTCTTATGTTGAATGCAAAAGAAGATATTTTGAAGAATGTTGGTAATCAAAATAGTTGACGGTAGCCAAAAATACTATGGAATTCAAAGGCTACCAGCAACTGTTCAAACATTTAAACATTCTTAAATATTTTCTTTTGTGCTCAACAGAAGAAAGAAATGCATACAGATTTAGAACAGCTTGAGGATGAGTAAATAATGACAGGATTGTTTATTTTGGGGTGAAGTATCACTTTATTTATGAGTTAGAATTTGAATAAAATAGGCCTACAGGAAGCACCTGTTTTAGTAGCTTAGATGGAATAGGGTCTAACACACATATTGTTGGTTTAGATGATTTAACAAATGTATACAATTCTTCCTCACCTATAGTAGAGAATGAGTGGAATTGTTCCTCAGAAGATCTATAGTGCACTAGCCGATGCGATACTGTAGCTGGCGGCTGCATGGTTACAATTTTATCTATAATAGTATCGATCTTGAAAGTAGTAGTTCATAAAGTCATTACTGCTGTGCTGTTGGGAAAAGTCAACACATGTTAGTGCTTTATTTTTTGTTAATTTAGCCACTGTATTGAATAAATACCTAGGGTTATGTTTGTTTTCTTCTAAAAGAGATGAAAAGTAATCCGATCTAGCAGTTTTTAATGCTTTTCTATAGGAGAGGGTACATTCACGCCAAGCGGTACGAAAAACATCTAGTTTTGTTTTCCTCCAGCTGCGCTCCATTTTCCGGGCTGCTCTCTTTAGGGTGCGAGTGTGCTCGTTATACCACGGTGTCGCACTGTTTTTCTTAAGTGCAAAGGAGCAACCATATCTAAAGTGCTAGAAGAGAGAGACAGTCCACAGTTTCTGTTACATCATCAAGTTTTTCTGAGCTATTGGATATGCTGAGGAATTCAGATAAGTCAGGAAGATTACTTACAAAGCAGTCTTTTGTGGTAGAAGTGATGGTTCTATCATATTTGTAGCAAGGAGTTGCATTTACAGTTTTAGCTATCTGGAGTATACACAAGACTAAATAATGATCCGAGACATCATCGCTTTGCTGCAAAATTCGACACCATTAACATCAATTCCATGGGACAGTATTACATCTAGAGTATGATTTTGACAATGAGTAGGTCGTGACATGTGATGTCCAACCCCAATAGAGTTCAGAATGTCTAAAAAATGCTGATTGCAATACATCTTTTTCATTATCAATATGGATGTTAAAATCACCCACTATTAAGACTTTATCTGCAGCCAACACTAACACTAGAAAATCAGTGAATTCTTTAATAAAGTCTGTATAGTGCCCTGGTGGCCTGTATACAGTAGCCAGTACAAACGTCACGGGGGATTTATCATTAGCACCTGGATAATGTTATATGAAGCACCATTTCTTCAAACGAGTTATACTTGAAGCCCGTTCTCTGGGAAACACTAAAAATATTGCTATAAATAGTAGAAACGCCTCCCTCTTTACCTTTTAGACGCGACTCATGTTTATAACAGTAATCTTGAGAAGTGGACTCATTTAAAATAAGGTTTCTTTCAAACACATCCAGGTTATGATCAGTGATCATATCATTTACAAAAAGCGTTTTCGTAGAAAGGGACCTGGTATTCAATAAGCCAAGCCAAGCTTTATCATTTGTTGCTAAAAATAAACTAGATAATACATCCGGCAATAGTTCTGTACCTTAGGTTTTCAGTTCCAGTCCATTCCTGGCTTTCTGAGACTAATCGTGGAAAGAAGCACAAAAATACACATTTCTCTCTATTTTGACCAGACCAAATAGACATTGTGGATTTTAATCACTCTTTATATTGGAGAAAGATTGAAGGATCTTTGTGTAAAGCAGCGTGGGAGTCATATTGTCTATTAGAGCTGTGCTCAGCATGACCTCTGAGCATTGCTCATTGGTTAGTTTATACATTCAGGGTTTTGTGTGGTGCCATCATTTTAACACTCTAACTTTGTTTAATATTGTTGGATAAGGTTTCATAAACTTCAACTATGCATGAAATGCTTCTACGGCAAAATTAGGACAGAAATAACAGTTCAAAACAAAACTGATGGTCAGCTTTCTCTCATCTTCGGAACGAGGCTTGTCCAAAAGTCGTGATATTGTATTTTAACATTCTTCTGGTTTTCTTGCATGATTTGGTACTCACACAGATGGTGCTTTAAACAGAAAATAAATGATGGTTTTTCCACACACAAACATGGATATGGTTTTGACTAATGCAGGGCTTTTAATCCTCATTTGCTTTCTTGAACTATGGGTTCACTGCAAGGTCTGATAAAACAAGAAATTAATCCACTTTTATATGTTGTCACACAATTTGAATATTTTTGCTTCTGTTATCGGCCAACATCCACAAACTTCCCCGAAATCTCCTTACACCTCTAAGCCTGCTGAGTAGGCTGCGGTTATGGAGACACAGATGCGTATCTTATTCTGATTCTTTGTAAAAACCACAAACTTCATAACTTCAAAACTATTACCAGCTTATGATATTTCTCCAATGATCTTGGTTCTTAGTCTTTCATAGCATAATTTCTGTAATTTACCTTCATAGTTGTGTATTTAAAGAAATAGTTTATCCAAAAATGTAAACTTTGTCACCATTTACACAGATTAATGTCATTCTAAACCCAATGTAATTTTGTTTTTTTTCCTGCTGCTCTTTTCCATTCAGCACACACTCTTAAAAATAAAGGTGCTTCACGATGCTATAGAGGAACCCTTTTTGTCTAAATGGTTCCAAAGAACCTTTAACATCTGAAGAACCTTTCTGTTTCACAAAATTTCTTTATGGCAAATAAGGTTCCTCAGATAAGCAAGAAATGGTTCTTTAAAGAGCCTTTGACTGAATGGTTCTTTGTGGAACCAAAAATGGTTCTTCGCTTGAAGCACCTTTATTTTTAAGAGTGTACTGTAAGTAATACTGATACTGTAGAGTACTGTAAGTAATAGAGCTTGGCAGTATAAATCAGCACCTATTTTCCTTGTATGGAAAAGATCAGCTCTGATATTCTGCCTAACATCTTCTATTGTGCTTCACGGACGAAATAAATGAATACAGAATAGAGATGACATGCGGGCGGGTTAATGAAAATAAAATTTTCATTTTTGTGGGAAGCTATTCCGTCAATTTCAGAGGAAATGCCATGAAAGTAGCTGCACTTGAAAGACAAAGTAATCCATAGGTCATCTGAAATCCACTCTTCTGGAAGTCCATGTCGGAGCATTGAGCATTCACAGATTCATTGAAGTCCAAAACTAGCATGACCCAGGGCAGCATGTTTAGACTGGTGAAATCTTTACAGCACAGCATTTTTCCTCAGGGCCAAAGATAACAAACAACGGAAGCAATGTTAAAATTTCCTCCCTTTAGGTGGACCAGAGCTCATCCTGAGCAAATTGGGTAGAAAAAACAGGCTCCATATGTCATTAGCCCGGCTATACACTACGTCAATGTAATGGAGCCTCAGAGTACTTATAGGAGACATGCGTTATCCCGTGCTGAAATATGGTGCACTCTCTGATCTCAAACATGTTCTGTCATTTTATGATGAGGTGTTCTGAGGTAGGTCTGATTTTAAAGAGTTTATGGAAGAGGAGCAGCAAAGGATGTTTGCGCCAGAAAAAAAGTGGGTTTTAATCTGTATTTGTTCTTGTTTTCCAGTAAAACAACTAAACATCCTTAAAACAAGATAAATGTACTTGAGAAAGCTACATGTCTGCAAATTTGCTTGTCACTGAAAATGTATCATGTTTTAAAGATGTTTAGATATTTGAAGCAAGACATAAATACTAATAAAAACAGTTTTTTGCCATGTAAATAAAAGGCTGACTAAGCAGAAATGCAAGGGACGGAATGTCAAATGCAAGAAATAGTGCTTAGTATAAGTGTTGTAAGCTGGAAAAATGGCAAAAAGTTAGTTGAATGGTCAAAAATCTTAAAACAGCAAGTTAAAACATTAGTCATATCAAATTATTGGCTGTTGCTCTGTATGTAGTGTAAGGCCTCTTAAATATTCTCTTAGAAGTAATAAAGTAATACTGATCTGATTGCAGAATTAAGCTATATCATATGATTTCTCAATTAGGTTATATTTTAACTGGGAAAAAAGGCAGGTTTGCTGGTCTTTGCCGATTTGAGCTTGTAACCCAGCCTGGTCAAGCTGGTTTTAAGGTGGTTTACAGTATCTGGACAGCCAGCAGGAAAAGTGTCCAAACCCCTTTGGCTGGTTTTAGCTTTATATATAGTGGTTTATACAGAGGAGATTGTTTCAAAGCAGCTTTACAGTATAGAGGGTTTGCACTTGCATCACGGTTTGGTCAGTTACCCGGATGCACAGCCATGTTGGAGATACTTGGATGTAAACAACAGCATTAATTGCATGGTTAATGTACTACTGAATACGTTGTTCTGCTAATTTACCACTGTGTGTAAGCTGCTAAATCATATAGAGAAGGACTTAGTAAGCAGGAATCGGCGCAATAGTTTGACAAACTTAAGTAAATCGGTGGTAAAGATATGTAAGAGCAGTATTAATTAAGATATTAGCCTAATATTTCACTTACCTGACTGGAAATGATAAGAACTAACACAAATGCTGTCAAGGTTCATGCCCTGGAAATCCTGGCTCAGTTTGGCCATCCACAAACGTCTTTTGTTCCTCGGACAGTTTTTTTGCACTCTTCTTAATTTGTTAACCCAAATATTAGTACAGCCCAAAACATGACAATAATTGACCATTTTCAGCAGCAATAATTAGCAGAATTTGCGAGTTCCGTTCAGTTCATTGGCATAGTTTACATTCAGTGCCACCAATATGGCCAATTGATGACGTGTCATGAAAACACTCTATTGAACAGAATCAGTGATACAAACATAATCAAATATGACAAACCCAAATTAATTTTAAATTGTAAATTTTCCCCTCCAAATTTTGCTGCTATAAAAAGGCAATTGTGTAATCATGTATCTCCAATCATTTCAGTGTTGATTCAGTTTAGTTCAATAACTCTGTAAAATTAATCAATTAATCAAAATTCAAAGTTCAATTCACTCAGCAGCTCAACTAAACACAGTAGTGCCATTTTTTAGCTCAAGTCCATGAGTCAGTTCAATAACAGTGTTGAAGTTACAAAATTCATCAATTATAAACAAGTTTAATTGAGCTATAATGTAGAAGTTGATAGAGTCATTGTTCATCTCAGTTCACATCAAGTTTTGTTCTCATCCAAAAGTGTCAGTGCTGTCAAAATGATGGTATTACCAACCCGATCTCATGACAAGAGAAATGCGTACAGCAATGTACATTTTGTAACATATTTGATGTAAAATGTCCACTCAGTAGCACTAGAAGAGTGTTCGGTTTTCCCCAGAACAGATGAACGTACATGTGGTACGTTTTGTATGACGTTGGTTTTGTACGTCACTAGTGAGTGGTGCTATGATTCCAATGCTCCGTGACGTTTTAAAATAACGTTCCATCTGCACTACACCTAAACCAACCCAATAGGATAGCAATCGCAAGCATGCCGTTTTAGCTTGTTTTCCGATCTTTTAGCTCTTTCATCGTGAATCACGTTTCACAGGATTTGAAACTATGGATTCTGCATCCTAAATCCAATTCTGTGTCGGCTGAGCTACTGAGCAAGCTTGTTACATTTGGAAAGCGAAACATATGGAGCTGAAATTGTAACTGTGTATGAAAAGGATTACAAGTGCTCGCTGTTTTATCGCCTCTAGTGTTTATTTCTGTTGGAAACTGCAGTGATATGTACTGATTGGTTTCGCATCTTGCAAAAAAGTTCCCACAGGTATGTTTTCGTCATGAGATCAGGTAGGATATTGCTGAATATTAAGAGTCTTTTAAAGAGGTATATATAAGCTACTCGAATTATCTGACTACTTTTTTCAAAGGAGTAGATTGATTTAACTACTTTTCGGATTACTGGGAAGGTAAAGTGTTAAAAGCTAAAGCTAGCTTTCCCAAGACTAGTCATGTGATAATAATACAATGTATTTTATCTCTCTCTGGCCTAAATGTTGGTTTTGGTCCTTCATTCCAGTTGTCTAAGTGAAGAGGTCTCCAAGACTCTGACAGGGGAACCACTCCTCAAACAATAGAGACTTCACGGCTCATTGAGGGCCTGCTGGTGCTACGCAATTGGGGAAGAGCTGTCCGTTCCCACCCAAAAAAACATAAACAGCGCAACTTCAGCTCAGCGATAAAGCTGTCCAAACGTATAGAATGGACCAAGGTCCCACTAGACTGTACTCTTACATAATTACATTTCCATGACGTGCATTATACATTTTATTCCTAACAACTGAATTTAGACAATAAATTGAAACGTTTGCATACAAGTACATACAAAAGTAAATTACATATGTGACCCTGGACCACAAAACCAGTCATAAGAGTCTTTTTTTGTTTTAATTGAAATGTGTAAATCATCTAAAAGATGAATAAATAAGCCATTGATGTATGGTTTGTTAGGATAGGATAATATTTGGCCAACAACTATTTGAAAATCTGGAATCTCAGGGTTCAAAAGAATCAAAATATTGAGAAAAACGGCTGTGTAGTTGTCCAAACGAAGTTCTTAGCCATGCATATTACTAAGTTTTGATATATTTATGGTAGAACATTTATAAAATATCTTCCTGGAACACAATCTTTACTTAATATCTTAATGATTTTTGTCATAAGAGAAAATGTGATCATTTTGACCCAACCATTGTATTCTTGGCTATTGCTACAAATATACCCATGCTACTTATGACTGGTTTTGTGATCCAGGGTCACATATGTATTTTCTTTATTTAATACACACTTAGCTTACATATTTATTACTTATTAAATAAATATATTTATTTGAATTATTTAAAAATATATATTTCAAATAATACTTTTGACATAGTATTCATACTTCAACTCAAGTGTTAGTTTCCTTTACTTTTTTTACACATCTGTGTCTACAGATGTCACCTCTGACTGTAGTGTTAATGCATACATTTGTCAAAGCTATTGAATGTATCTTTTTCAGTATAAAGATGATCTTTTCTCAGTCATCACTCTGAAAGGTCTTTATGTCATTTAGTTTTCCACCATGTCTCTTTATATTTATGCTCTCTTAAACATTTGGTCAGGATGAATGAAATATTGCTTGTACTATTAGATGACAGACTTTGACAGATGAGTCCACACTATTTTCGTTGGCAAGGGAGACTCACAATGAAGAGATATTTTAACAGTTCTCACTTACAGACTGCTCGTGGGGTCTAAAACAACATGTCAGACATGATTACTGGCAGAGGGGACGTCCTATGAGCTGTAAGTCTTTTGACTGATAGAGGCTTGTCTGTTTCAGGTTTAATTAAAAGACATGCTCCACAGGTGTAGCAGTGATAAATGATACAGAGTCCTGAGCCTTTCACAACAATCTGATAGTGGGGGGAAGAGAGCATTGCATTATGTAAACAACTGTTTTAAAGGGATAGTTCAGCCAAAATGAAAATATTGTCATTATTTTGTCATATTGTTACAAACCCATATACTCTTAAGGACAAAAAATAATTCAATAATTCATAATTTCAAGTTTACATCTTGCATTTGTGAGTTTGTATATTAAATTCTGACTTCTTTCCTCAGAGTTCTGAGTTTGCTTTTTTTTTTCAATTATTATTTTCACATTTCATACTTTATTTCCTTATTTCCTTATTCTTATATTTTTAGAAACTTGGAATTTTGAGTTTCTTTCCTCAAAAATTCACGTTTACATCTTGCATTTGTGAGTTTGTATCTTACAACCTGACTTTTTAACCTTCAGATTCTGCAATATTGAGTTTATATTTCAAAATTCTTACTTTTTTCTTACGATTCTAAAAATTGCAAGATGCATTTGTGAGTTTGTATATTACAATTCTGACTTCTTTCCTCAGAGTTCTGAGTTTGCTTTTTTTTTTAATTATTATTTTCACATTTCAGACTTTATTTCCTTGCTATATTGAATTTATAGTTAAAAATTCTTATATTTTTCTCACAATTCTGAAAATTGCAAGATATAAACTTGGAATTTTGAGTTTCTTTTCTCAAAATTTCACGTTTACATCTTGCATTTGTGAGTTTGTATCTTACAACCTGACTTTTTAACCTTCAGATTCTGCAATATTGAGTTTATATTCAAAATTCTTACTTTTTTCTTACGATTCTAAAAATTGCAAGATATAAACTCGAAATTTTGAGTTTCTTCCTCGAAGTTCTAAGTTCACATCTTGCATTCTTGCATTTGTGAGTTTGTATCTTACAGTTCTGACTTTTTCCCCCTCAGAGTTCTGAGTTTACATCTCTCAATTCTTTTCTCACAATTCAGACTTTTTTTCTTGCAATATTGAGTTTATATCTCAAAACTCTTACTTTTCTCTTACCATTATGAAAACGACAAGATATCAACTCAGAATTTTGAGTTTCTTTCCTGACTTTTTATCCTCAGAGTTCTGAGTTTACATTTTGCAGTTCTGTTTTCACAATTTATATTTTATTTCCTTGCAATATTGAATTGATAGCTCAAAATTATTACATTTTTTCTTACAATTCTGAAAATTGCCAGATATAAACTCAGAATTTTGAGTTTATTTCCTCAAAATGTCAAGTTCAAATCTTACATTTGTGAGTTCGTATCTTACAATTCTGACTTTTTCCCTCAGAGTTCTGAGTTTACATCTTTCAATTCTTTTCATGCAATTCAGACTTTTTTTCTTGCAATATTGAGATTATATCTCAAAATTCTTACTTCTTACAATCTGAAAATTGCAAGATATAAACTCGGAACTCGGAATTGCAACTTTTGTCTCACAAAATTAGACTTTTCTACTCAGAATTTCCAGTTAATATCTCATAATTCTGTGTTTATATCTTACAGGTCTTTTGAATTTCGAGAAAAAAGTCAGAATTGTGAGATAAAAGTCTAAATTGCAATAATTCCAAACTGTGAGATAAAATGTCGCAATTACTCTGTTTTTTGTTTTTGCATGGCAGAAACAAGCCTCCGTATATTTGAAATGTTTTCTCGAGAACACATTGAATGTTTGTTAATTTCATTTTTTTTTTTTTTTTTTTTTTTTTTTTCACAAATTAGTGCAGAAAAGGTCTGTAGATTCTGTCTGGGCTTGGAGATAAGCACTTCTTTTTTTTTTTTCTAAATCAGGCTATTGTTCTTTCACAAGTACAAGTTGTGAAAGACGTGCACATGAGCTTGATATATTTCTTATGTAATATGATAAGAAGCCATAATTGGCACTGGAAATTTTTACAGACTCCTAGTTTTATCTGTTATAGAATAATGATGTTTTAAGGTAATAAAAAGAGATTGCGTACTGACACAATTTCCGCAGGTGTTGTTTAAATGAGGTTCTGGACTAGTTCCTGTAAGACTAGTCCATCATAGGCATTGAAGTTATAACAAATGTGAATCCACATCAAGAATATGAGTAATCCTGCTGCATTGATGGATCCGACGGGAACATAGTTGAAATTAAAGTTTGATTTACGAGGCTCGCTTTGGCATTCCTGGCCCCGTCAGAGTCTAAATTCCCATTATCTGAATGTAACAGACCTCTCGCACACCCCCACTTAACAATCCTGGATCAGGCTCCAGGAAGTGAGACCTCTTCTTCTGCCATTCCTGCTCGAGCTCGTCAGGGCTAATGAACACAGACAGACGAGACAAGGGGTCTGAGGACTGCGCAGTGTAAAAAATCTTGTTAAATTTATGGTAAAAATACTGGCAGCTGTGGTTGCCAGGAATTCACTGTTAAAAAAAATCAAAGAAAAAATATGCCATTTTTGTGCCTGTATATATTTTACAATTTATTTCCATTTAGACAATATTATTTCAAAATGAAGTATGTCATTTATGTAACACTAGTGCCATATGGAATTGCCAAAAAAAAATGATTGTTTCAAACAAGATGAATGATTGTTTCACAAACAAGAAATAAGACTAATAAAATGTCATATGATTTCATGCAGGGCTTCTGAGAACACAATTTTACAGACTTTCAATGTTAAGGTTAGTTAAACTTATTTATTTTTATTTTATTTTTTTACTATTGAAGTACATGTTTTGTTAAAATCTACTGTAATTTTGTATTTTATTTTTACTTCCAAAATTAATTTAACAATTTTAATTTGACTGGAAAGAAGTGAAACGTGACAACATGCCCCGTAAGTGGGGTACATTGTAACATGTGAGGGGCACGTTGTAACACGACCATATGACCAGGGCTTAAAAACGGAAAAAAAATCCATTCGGTTCACTCCGAGCAGAATCGATATTATAACGTTTCTGTTCTTGCGTTCCTCATTAAACAATACGTTCCAAGAACGGTTTTCTAGAAAAAATACCGGTTAATAACGTTATTTTATTGCACAGCACGATAGATAGATAGATAGATAGTGTGTGCCTTTTAATAACATGTTTGGCATTATGTTTACAAATGATTAAACCAAATTCCGTGTTCGTGTCATTTGAACTTCTTGTCTTTAAAACCGAAAGTAAACGAGTTCACAACCAGGGTTTGAAATTTAGCGCGGTCCGAAGTAAGGTGTTAAAAAAATTGTGCTATATTAACACCCTCAAATGCACTACATATAGCCAAAGTCCTTTTAAGAATGGTAAAATGGTAAGATGGTATTCTATAGTCTTTGATATAGCCTAGCGTCAGAAGATTTTTTTATGAAAGTACAATGTTGCCAGATATTGCTCCGAAAAACAAGCAATTACAAAAAGAGAGAAAAAGATATCCGAAATAAGTTCAAAGCTTGTGTTTTTTAAACAAGATTAATATATCAGTAACACTAACGTTCAACTTTCCACTTTCCACTTTATAAACGTCCCAAAGTGTCACACTAAATTGGAAAAATACACGTATAATAAGTGGATCTGGCAACAAACGGAGGCTGCACACGCGCTCTCACTCAACGCGCTCTCAAGCCCCGTTCACTGCGCTAGCTTCTCGCATCAACATGAATTGCAAACACTCATGTGATATGAGGTGGTTTAAACGGCTTAATAATCATTCAGAGAGCTTGGCATTTTATTTTTGAATATACAAAAATGACCAATGGCCAGACCTCGGTGACCTCATAGCTGGCTACGGCCGTGCCTGGAAACGCGTTACAAATGAGCTAATCATTTTTTTTAAACAGTTTTCTTGTTTGATAATACTATAGCGAAATAAGCCCCTTCAAGACCATCCGCTTCACATTCTGACCACACGGCTTAATCTGCGATAAAAAACCTGTTGACTTAATTATTCCTTGCCTAATATGCATAGCCTATTATAGGCTATTTTCACTCAAACAAAAGAGAACTAAAAACAATAGACAATTTTAACTACAAGTTTTAATTAGGCTACAATAACTTAAACCTAAACATACCTTTGCACATGAAACAGCAGGTGCTTGGTAACCTTAAGCTCGTCGCATCAGAAAGGGCTCTGCTTATGACGTCTGCTTCGCGGGCATTTCACGGTGTATGCGTCACCGTCTCATTTGCGCACACAATTTGAATTCATGTTTTTGGTCTGCCAAATTGATATAATAAAGAGAACGATAAAAATACCGTTATTAACCGGTTAATTTGGAATTTCTGTTTCTGTTTCTGTTCAGAACGATTAAAATTGATTTTGTTTTCGTTTTTGTTCCTGTTCCTGTTTAATGTCATTTGTTTTCGTTTTTCGTTTTCGTTCCTTAAACCGGTTCAGAGCCCTGCATATGACAGCTTAAAATGTTATCTGATCGAATGAAAAAAATATACACAACAAACTAAAATATTTTGTCAGTAAAACACGTGTTAACTTTTTCAAATGAAGTAATGACGTTTTTTTTTTAAAATAAAAATAATCTAATTTTGGAGTTTGACAATGAACACATCACAACAATGCTTTGAACGGCCCTGATCGCAACACACAGCTGTACATTAGTTCAAAACAATGTGGACAAATAGATTAAACACATTTAGACATTAAGAAAAACACTCCCCTCCCTCCACACACAGCTCTCATACAACACAACACACATAAACGAAACAAAATGCTTTACATTTCTTGAAATAATAGTTTCTGAACATTAAACATTGATTGTCAGCCTTTATTCATCAAAAATCATCAAAATCCTTACAAGTAAATAGTGTAAATTGCATCGCTAATGTCATAGAATAGCATAGTTTAATAACAGCGGGGCATATTGTAACATAGTGTTACAAAGTTCCCCAACTGCGCGACTGGAATATAATACAGGTTAGTGTCTTCTGCTGGTTTGCGAAGCATTAATAAACTATCTAAACTGATAAATAACAAATTGGAGATTAAAATAATAGCATAATAAATATTTTTGAATATTAAAAACTGAAATGAAAAGTTTACTTCAGCCAGAAATGTACTTTTACTATGGTAAAATAAATATTCAGCGATATCTTCAAAATGCTTTTGAATTTTGGCCATCCTTTTTCTCTGCATAGTGTTGCTATGGCAACTAGTAGATACCATAAATTTGGTTATGCTAGCATGTGTGGAAATATTTAAACCACGTGTGTTACAATTAACCCCGCGTTAGGTTGTGCCCCGCTCACCCCTAAGCACTCCCTCTGCATTATAACTTTACACGATCACAGTAATGAGACTAAAATGTCGGCGATTCAAAACGGCAGATTCAACAAACCACATAATAAAAGCGGCTAGAGCTCCTAATTAAATATATATTATATATATTTTTATCAATGTGCCAGCTATAGAGATGAGCAGCTCTGTGAAACAGCCAATCAGAGCAGAGCTCATTAATATTCATGAAGCTTCCAAATAAGGCAATAACAGAGCATTTCATTCTAGGGACAAATCCTAGGGTTGTAAATGGACCTGTAAAACCGTTTCTTTAGATTTTTTGCCTGTTCCTATGCCATATACCTTCTATGTAGATATCAGAGAACAATTTAAAATATTCTCTCAATGCATTCTATGGCACCTTTAAAATGTTTATTTTTGGGTGAGCAATGTTTGTAACTGTCACGAATTGAGTCGTCCTGTCATCATAAACTCTTGCACTACACATCATGGACTTCATTCCCCACTAGCCACTGCACTAATCACTGCATTCACCTGCTCCTTGTTTCTCACTGCACTGATTACCGCTCACACCTGCACCTCATTTCTAGGACTGCATTTAAATGCTGCGAATGGATCTGCTCGTCTCAGACCGTCCTTGTGACAGAAGACTTCGCCACTACAAGGATCCAGCAGCTAGTATGGTGTCATCCGGTTCCAGCACGAATTCTACTGTGCAGATCATGCGTCTCAAACAAGGTGAGCGGTCTGTTGAGGAGTATGCAATGGACTTTATCGAATTGGCTAATCAGTCGACTATGGATGAGGCATGTCTGATGATTTTCTTCTGTGGAGGACTCTTAGAGCCATTGGCTTCACTCATGCCCATGTTTGAACCTGACTGGACTTTGCAATATTATATGGATCTTGCTCTTTTTGTTGTGTGGCTCTCCTTTTACTGTGGGAATTGTGGAGGAGGACCATCTTCCCACAGTAAGTTCCAGCTCAGAGCCACAGCATAAGATGTCTGCCAACCCAGGGCCACAGCACAAGATGTCTGCTAGCCTAGAGCCTGTTCACAAGATGGCCGCCCCTCCTGAGCCTGTTCACAAGATGGCCACCCTTCCTGAGCCTGTTGCCAGGATGGCTTCTGTTCCTGAGTTTCCGGCCAAGATGGCAACTACGGCTGAGCCTGCACCCAAGATGGCCGCCACGCCCAAGTCTGTCGTCGAAATGGCGGCTGCAGCATCAGACCCTCATGTTTCTGTGGCTTACCAGAGACTGATTTCCAACTTGGAGAACCCACCACTGCTGTCAGCAAGAACAGTCTGTCTCTTACTGTCAACATCTACCAAGCCAGCGCCTGCTAATGCCACATCAGTTGAGTCAGCGCCTGCTCATGTCAGGTCAGCCCAGCCACAGACTATTCACATCACGTCAGCCAAGCCACAACCAGTTCACGCCATGTCATCTGCTCCTGAGTCTGCATCTATCAAGGCTGTCCTTCCAGCAGCCGTTCCTTCAGAGCCAAGTCAAGACACAACTTCACTTCCTGAGCCAAGTCAAGACACTACTTCGCTTCCTGGACCAAGTCAAGCAACTTCGCTTCCTGGACCAAGTCAAGCAACTTCGCTTCCTGGACCAAGTCAAGCAACTTCGCTTCCTGGACCAAGTCAAGCAACTTCGCTTCCTGAGTCAGGTCAAGCAGCGCTTTCTGAGTCA
The DNA here is from genome assembly GCF_049309525.1 of Garra rufa. NCBI lineage: Eukaryota > Metazoa > Chordata > Actinopteri > Cypriniformes > Cyprinidae > Garra > Garra rufa. Next base: position 42,219,820 of record NC_133368.1, on the reverse strand, counting down.
AGTCAAGCAGCGCTTTCTGAGTCAAGTCAAGCAGCGCTTTCTGAGTCAAGTCAAGCAGCGCTTTCTGAGTCAAGTCAAGCAGCGCTTTCTGAGTCAAGTCAAGCAGCGCTTTCTGAGTCAAGCCAGGACACGACCTCACATCCTGAGTCAAGCCAGGACACGACCTCACATCCTGAGTCAAGCCAAGACATGGCTTTACTTTCCGAAGCAGGTCAAGACACCCCAACACTTACGGAATATAAGCAAGTTACAGTAGGCCTTCCAGAGTCTCCGCTGGTTCCGCCCAGCCTTCCAGAGATCTCACCGCTTCGAGAAGCTGCGCCATTGCGGCACCCGCTGTAGAACCTCCTATGGAGGCGGCGTTCCCCTCTGAACTCTCTGCTTCTCTCCTTGTTCTGTCTGCTTCCTCTATCCCTGCTCTACCCAGGTCCCAGTCCATGACGCGGCTCCCTGTTCAGTCCTGGAGGGCTCCTGCGCCTCATGTTCCGCCCTGGAGGGCTCCTGCGCTTCCTGTTCCGCCCTGGCAGGTTCCTGTGCCTCCTGTTCCGCCCTGGAGGGCTGTTGCGCCCCCTGCTCCGCCTCCTGCTCCACCCTGGAGGGCTGTTGCGCCCCCTGCTCCGCCTCTTGCTCCACCCTGGAGGGTTTCTGCGCCACCCTGGTGGGCTCCTGGTCCATCTACGCCGCCCTGGCGGGCTTCTGCTCCATCTGCTCTGCCCTGGTGGGCTCCTGGTCCGTCTACTCCACCCTGGCAGGCTTCTACTCCATCTGTTCCGCCCTGGTGGGTCCCTGATCCGTCTGCACCACCTTGGAGGGCTTCTGTCTGGCTCTCAGATTTTCCGGTCCCGCCTGGGGGGGGCTCTGTCACGAATTGAGTCGTCCTGTCATCATAAACTCTTGCACTACACATCATGGACTTCATTCCCCACTAGCCACTGCACTAATCACTGCATTCACCTGCTCCTTGTTTCTCACTGCACTGATTACCGCTCACACCTGCACCTCATTTCTAGGACTGCATTTAAGCCACTCTCACACTCAGCTTCTTTGCGAAGTCTTGTATTGCCCCGGCTGCATTTCTGAGCGTTTCTTCCCGTGTTTGTTTTCCCGTGTTTGATTCCTGGACTCCCTCCCGTGTTTGATTCTCGCTGCCAGCCCCGACCTTTCTGCCTGTGTTTTGACTACGATTTCTGCCTGCCCCTGTGTGTGTGTTTGTCTTGTTTTGTCTTATCTATTAAATGCTGCGAATGGATCCGCTCGTCTCAGACCGTCCTTGTGACAGTTACTGATTAATACCTTTTTTTACTGTATCTGTAATCGTTTAAATAACTTAGTAACTTAGTCATTAATTATAGCAGCAAACATAAACATCCAAGTTGTAAGTGTTAATTTTTTGGTGAACAATTTTTGTAACCAATTTATACTATTTAATTTATTTGTAATTGTTTTTATAACTTAATAGCTTAATTTTTGAGTGAGCAATTTTTGTAACTAATTTATACTTTTTACTGTATTTGTAATTGTTTTTATAAATTAGTAGCAAACATAAACATCCAAGATGTAGTTAATTTTTATTTTTGGGTGAACAATTTTGTAACTAATGTTTTTGTAATTATATTTATAACTTAATAACTTGGTTATTAATTATAGTAGCAAAAGTGAAGATTTTTCCTTGAAATTTTCATTTTTTTGTTACTAATTCATTTTTATTTATTTTTTTTTTATCTGGTATTTGTAATTGTTTTTATAACTTAGTAGAAATTTAGTAGAAAACTTGTAATCCAAGATGTAGGTGACATTTTTCCTTGAAATTTATATTTTTGGGTGAACAATTTTTGTAACTAATTTAAACTTTTTTTTGTTTTGTTTTTTACTGTAGTTGTAATTGCTGTTATACCTTAACTTAGTTATTAATTATAATAGCAAACACACTGTAAAAAAAATTTCACCAGTTTCAACTTAAAAACTTAAGTTTAGCAGCTGCCTTAAGATTTTAAGTTAAATCAACTTAAGCCATTTAAATTTACAAGTTATATCAACTCATTTTTATTGTAATAAGTTAAAATGACTTGTAGTTTTAAGCTGATTTAACTTAAAAACTTAAGGCAGCTGCTGAACTTAGGTTTTTTTTAAGTTGAATCTGGTGAAAACTTTTTACAGTGCATGAACATCCAAGATGTAGGTGACATTTTTCCTTGAAATGTTCATTTTTGGTTGAAAATTTTTGTAACTAATTTATACTTTTTACTGTATTTTTAATATTTAGTTATAACCTAATAACTTAGTTTTTCATTATAGTAGCAAACATGAACATCCAAGATGTAAAATTTTCAGGTTGAACAATTTTTGCAACTAATTACTTTTTTTATGTATTTTTGATTGTTTTTATAACTTAATAACTTCCAAGATGTAGGTGACATTTTTCCTTGAATTTTATTTTTATTTTTGGGTAAACAATTTTTGTAACTAATATCAGCAAATGGAACCTTACGCAAATTGAAAAGTGTTACCAAAATATCTGACCATCAGATTCTGTGAATGACCAGTAAATGGTCAGAATCAAGTATTCGAAAGCGAATCCGTTTCTATATTTTCTAGGTTCTACTGTTTGTATTTAGGTCTCTTAAAAAAAGAAGAAAGCAGATGTGGGGAGTGTGTTTCGATGAGGTAATGCAGCGAGCTGCTCGAATGGAAGTGCAGAGGCGCAAGAGGTCAAACGCATTCCCGACAGCGCGCGAGCCGTACTGACAGTGGGGGAATGACATCATAGCATCTCACTAATGTGCCCTTTTAAGGAAGCTGCCGGCAGGGGAGGCGGATGGAGCACTTACTGCTAAAGTCTGGCCGATGCACGCACACACAGTGTGATTTATCCATGAGATGGACAGCGCGCAAGCTCGCTCTGGCACGCTGGTCCCTCTTCCGAAAGCAAGCTTGTGTTCTTTTTAAATATGCATTCATTCCTTTTCCTCTCCGTGTTCTGTCTCATAAAGTTTGGTGCCCCTTTCAAGTGCCACCGAGGCGGTGTGTGCGTCCTCGCAGCTGCCTTCACAGACCTGCTCCAGCCCTCGGCCTGCTGTGCCATTGTGTCCGCTCTCAGCCCGCAGACAATGCCCGCACTCCAGGAGCGAACGTAGTGCCAGCGTTTTTATACAGCCCTGGGTGCAGCGATCAAACCCAGAAGCTGGAACCTTTCCTGACACCTGCAGCTTCACAGCATCCCACCAGAACACAGTGTAATCAGGCCACATTGCTGCCTGGCAGAGCCATGCAGGATTTGACAGTAATAGCACACCAGCACCGCAACGATGGTTAAATAAGCGTACTGGCGAAGGCACATAAACCATGTTATAATCATAACGGATTACTGTATTGATAGAAAGAGAAAGACACTTCTGTTTTACCAGTAATGTTGCATTTAGAAGAGTACACAGTGTGCTGGTAATAAAACATATTATGCAGCAAAAAAGTTCAACCCAAGGTCCTCGTTCTCTCACGCTGAGGCAAAGTTATCGTGCTTTTGGGCGCTTGCCATGCAGCTTATGATGCTCTAGACAGTTCACTGTGCAAAACTGCAGAAATATCAAAGCCATCTTTTGGTGCATGAAAATTGGTTTCGTTTATGCATTCGGCAGACGCTTTTATCTGACTTAGGTTACATTTAAGGTACATTATTAAAAATAAAGGTTATTTATTGGCATCTGTGGTTCCACAAAGAACCTTTAGAATTCATTGCACAAAATCAGAATTTACTGCACAAAAGGTTCTTTAGATTTTTAAATGGTTCTTTTGAAAACAGTTTACTCAAAGGTTCAAAAGAGTTCTTCTACGACTACGATTCTTATACGATTTTCATTCATTTTCCAAACGTTATCTTTTGGAGGGCTGCCATTTTATTTATATTTAATTTTTAATTTAATTTAATTTAATTTAATTTAATTTAATTTAATTTAATTTAATTTAATTTAATTTAATTTAATTTAATTTAAAAAAATTTAACCACTTTATCTTGTAATGCAGTAATTATTGTAATTAAATTAAATTAAATTAAATTAAATTAAATTAAATTAAATTAAATTAAATTAAATTATTTTCCAAACTACTTTATCCTCTGAATAAGTGTGGTAATTTAATTTAATTTTATTTAATTTAATTTAATTTATTTATTTTTTAATATATTATTTATTATTTATTTATTTATTTTTCACCCATTTTCCAAATGTTTTCTTTTGAAAGATTTTATTTTATTTTATTTTGTCTTCTGAAGGACCACAGTAATAATTTAATTTAATTTAATTTAATTTAATTTAATTTAATTTAATTTAATTTAATTTAATTTAATTTAATTTAATTTAATTTAATTTAACCAATTTTCTAAACCTCTTTATCCTTTGAAGGGATATTTTTTATTTTATTATTTAATGCAATTAATTTAATTTAATGTAATTTAATTTATTTTATTCAATTTTCTAAACCACTTTATCCTTTGAAGGGATAGTGCTATTTTATTATTTAATGTAATTAATTTAATTTAATTTAATTTAATTTTGGTAATATTATTATTTTATTGCGGTAAGTTTAATTACAATTAAAAATGATTATCCATTATAGATTTTTTTTTTTTTTTTGCAAGATATGACTAAGCTAACATTAAACAATGGCAATTTTTGTGTCTTCTGGACTATGGCTCTAAGAATACTGACACTTGCAAACACTTTTGACTGCCCTGTGTCCTCGAGGAATAAAAAGTTAAGTTTTCCATTATTCTGGCAATAGAACACCAGGCTATAAAATATTAAAAAAGAAGCGTCTGCTAAAAGAGGTTATATAATGCTGATGGTGTAGGAATATGCATCTAAAATGTCTCTCTCTTTCTCTGCCTTTCTCCCTCATTCTACTTTTGTGAACAAGGAAAGGAAGAGAGAGTTCAAACCGGGTGAACCCATCAAACGACAGAGATATCTGTCTTTGAAATCGCTTCTCCACCTTCATTATCAATTATTCATTTGGAGATGAGGTCACTAAGCAAACAAATGAAATAGTCAAACTTCCGCCATCTATCCTGGTAAAGGAGCCATTCTGACACATTTGGGTTTGGACGGCATTTGGAGTGCTGCGGACTTCCATGTTTGCCATTAAATGGTCCTTAGTCTTGAATTTGTTTGCATATATGCCTTTCACTTTGGTTTACCATTAGACATGGGCCATCACGGGCCAGTTGTATAACTGGATAATCTCAAGGGCTCTGCTCTAAAACTTGATGCGCTCCCAATGTAGGCAGGGCATTATAATTGTACTGTCAGTGTGAAGGCTGTTGCAAAAGGTCTAGGACACATTATTTTGGCCAAATTTTTAGGGCAGCATTGCATGTCCTTTACAGAGAACACAATCTCATGAAGATTTCCAAGAAGCTAGGTGAAAAAATGAATGCAAGATTACAAAAAAACAAGACAACTGTTGATTATACATATAATTCTAATAGTTGATTATAAAAAATGTAATTGAAATATAAAATTAAATAAAAAATGGCATTTAAAACACACAATAAATGTTTTTTTTTTAATTCCCAAAAATATGTGTGTATTTGTTGTGCACATTTATGTTTATTGTTGTTTATTTTATTTTATTTTATTTTATTTTATTTTATTTTATTTTATTTTATTTTATTTTATTTTATTTTATTATTTTATTTTCCTAACCACTTTATCCTCTGAATAATTGTTTTATATCATTTAATTTCATTTTATTGTTTGTTTTTCAAACCACTTTATGCTCTGAATAATTGCATTATTTTATTTTATTTTATTTTCCCAACCACTTTGTTCTCTGAATAATTGTTATTTTATTTTGTTTTATTTTATTTTATTTTATTTTATTTAGTTATTTATTTTTGTTTTGTTTTATTTATTTATTTATTTTTTATTGTATTGTATTGTATAAACCAATTTATGCTATGAATAATTGTGTTATTTTTTTTATTCTATTTTATTCTATTTTCCCAACCACTTTATCCTCTGAATAATTTATTTTATTTTTTATTTATTTTTGATTATTTTTGATTATTTCATAATTTAATTAAATTTAATTAAATTTTATTTATTTTATTTATTTTTCAACCACTTTATCCTCTGAATAATTGCATTATTTTATTTTATTTTTTATTATTTTTTTAATTATTATTTTCCAAACCACTTTATCCTCTGAATGATTATTTAATTTAATTTCATTATTTATTTTATTTTATTTTATTTTATTTTATTTTATTTTATTTTATTTTATTTTATTTTATTTTCCAAACCACTTTATCCTCTGAATAAATGTCTTATTTTTTTCCCAACCACTTTATCCTCTGAAGAAATGTGTTATTATTTTATTTTAATGTATTTTATTATTTTATTAATTCTTTCCACTTTATCCTTTGAATAATTGCATTATTATTGTTTTTTTTTTATGCAATAGCATAAAAAGCATAAAGAAAATATGTCACTATGGGAGACGGAAGTTTACTAAAAACGGCAAATCTCTGGTAATAGAGTGCAACACTCGGGTTCTGTAAGTAAAAACTGCATTCATGTTCTCCATAGAGCAATTAACTGTTATCTGTAACTTATAAACCTTTAAAGACAGAACTACTATGAGCTCAAGGTTGTTAATTGGTGGTATATGCTTTTGTTAAAACCATCAGCCTTTCAACTATATTTCAACATTATTTCAACAACACTTTTATACTTTTATGTTTAACAGTGAGAATCCTAGTGAGAAAATACATTATGCATGATTCTGCAAAGATATCATTCCCAGTCCGAGAATCAAAACAAGCAAATTGCATCAAACAATTCTAAAAATTAAACAAAAACTTTTTAAAAATCCCTATGGGAAAAATTATTGGAAAAAATACTTCCAGAATCAAGAAATAAAAAAGTGGGTAAACACTCTATAGGCCTATTACTTTTGTAATAGATCCACCTGTAGCCTGTTTGTGTGTGTGTGTGTCTGTGCTCTATTGTTTGTGCCACACAGAAGTTTGCCATTACTTTTCTGCGTCATACGGTTAAAAAGGACAGAAATAGACCGTAGTATCCTTTTTAAGTTGCTGTTGTTGTAAAACTTGAAGCCAAAACCCATAAAATGCCTGTGCTCTGTGTCACATGCAGATTGTCTTCAGTGCGTCAGTGTAACAGAGCCATGTGAAAAGGAAGATCTGTGCGTAACTGTATCTGATATCCACAGTAGTTAAGCACAGAGTTGCTGTTTAGTGCTGAGGATGAAATTACACTCATAAAAAAGATCATTACAAGAAAACTTCTCCGCAGCCCCGCTGGCTGGGTGAACTGAAGCTCACAGTCGTAACTTGACTAAATGATACTGACATTTACTAAGTCTGCTGAAAGCATTGAAGTTGAGTTAAATTGATACATTCCATTAGATCGGATGGAAAATAAAGAGAAATCCATTACGGATGAGGCAACATCTGGTCTGCCAGTCTTGTTTCATTTTGTCCCTCTATGACTGATAGATAGATAGATAGATAGATAGATAGATAGATAGATAGATAGATAGATAGATAGATAGATAGATAGATAGATAGATAGATAGATAGATAGATAGATAGATAGATAGATAGATAGATAGATAGATAGATAGATAGATAGATAGATAGATGGATAGATAGATGGATAGATAGATAGATCTAGGTCTAGCTTCAGCAATCAAATGCTTACTATAATTGCTGACCAGTTTTTTTGCATGTCTCCACTGGTATTTTTGCCCATTCATCTTTAGCGATGAGCTCCAATTCTTTCAGATCGTAGGGTCTCCTTGCCATCACCCTGATCTTTAGCTCCCTCCACAGATTCTCAATTGGATTTAAGTCAGGACTCTGGCTGGGCCACTGCAAAACGTTAATGTTTTTGTCTGATAACCATTTCTTTACCACTTTTGCTGTGTGTTTTGGGTCATTGTCGTGCTGAAATGTCCACTGGTGCCCAAGGCCAAGTTTCTCTGCAGACTGCCTGATGTTGTTTGTTGAGAATTTTGATGTATTGCTCCTTTTTCATGATGCTATTAGCTGTGATTAGGTTCCCTGGTCCACCGGCTGAAAAACACCCCCAAAACATTAGGTTCCCACCACCATGTTTGACAGTGGGGATGGTGTTCTTAGAGTTGAAGGCTTCTCCTTTTTTACACCAAAATGAAGGCTACATCATTGTGGCCAAACAATTCAATTTTTGTTTCATCTGACCATAAAACAGAATACCAGAAGTCTTCTTCTTTGTCCAGATAAGCATTTGCAAAGGCCAAGCAGTCTTTTGTGTGCCTAATCTGGAGAAGTGGTGTCCTCCTTGGTCTGCGTCCGTACAAACCCAACAGTGTGCAGTGTCCATTGGACTGTCTGCCTTGAGATGTTGCCACCAGCAGAGCCCTAGATTCATCAGGATGGCCTTGATCGTGATCCTTTTTTTTTTCTTTTGTACCTCTCTCACTATCCTCCTGGCTAGCACAAGTGTCACTTTTCGGCTTTCGGCTTTCGACCACGTCCTCTGAGATTTTTTTACAGTGTGGAATGT